>NW_020799105.1:22947181-22976594 GCF_003259725.1 Athene cunicularia
AAAAAAAAAAAAAAAAAAAAAAAGGCAAGGGGGAAAAAAAAAAAAGCCAAGGTTTTGCAGTCACACTGAGAACTCAAACTCCACCCCGGCTCACAGACAGCGCCGCTTGTTGCACGCAGCCCCGCGTATAAAGTGCTTTTGTTTCATTTTTAATACACAAAGCCTGCTTGTCCTCTCCTGCCGCTCCTCCCCTTTGCCACCCACTTGTATCCGATCCCAATGGCACCCCTGCCAAGAGAATTAGGGAGTGCTCCCTGCTAAATGGCAGCCTTTGTGTGACCGCAAGACGGCTGGTACTATCTCACAGAAACAAAAGCAGAAGCCATTTGCCTAATTCTTATTAATCTCAGTTGCCTACACCACGCAGCATTTAAAAAAAAAAAAAAAGAAAAAAAAAAAAGAAAAAAAAAAGGCTTTAAACACGTTCACTTGCAGTATATAAAAGTGCATCAAGAATCAATTCTGACACTCGCTTGAATTACCCGTTCACAACAAAGTAGCTACAGTTTTACAGTCAACTACACACTTTATTAAACAAACAGAAAAGAAACAGGAAATTTCCCCTTGCCTGGAAAATGTTGCCTCCACATTCTTCTTCTTATTAAAAACCACACATGGCAGTGGAGGAGGAGGGAGGGAGGAGGAGGGGGGGGGAACCCACACACGATAAAATACTACCACTTCTCAGTGCGTTGCCTCTCCTTTCGTCTACGAGGGGGTATCTTCAAACAAGCAATCCCACGGCCCACAGCTGCAACATCTCAAGACAAATGTCTCTTTGAACACGGAGGGAAAAGAAAAGGCTTTTGTCCTGAGCCACAGAAGAATAGTCTGAAATTGCGAGAGGAGTTACAGTCACCTCTGCGCGGCTCCCAACTCTTCAGAGCACTCCCTCCAGACTTTGCCGAAGCTTTTAACTAATCGTAGTTCTTTCCCAGCCCTTGAATAAAATCATGTGAGTGCCAGCCAAAAAATCTTATGCTATGCACACTAAAGGGTTTGTATATGTCACAGTTGCTTTTTCCCCCTTCCACTCCCCTCCTCCTATTGACTTGCACATACGGCATTTTTTTTCAAGTTGTCTCAAATGGATTTAATCTGTGCCACGCTGCGTTTTATGTTTGTTTGGGTTTTTTTGTGTGTGGGGTTTTTTTTTTTTAAGCTTAAAAATGAAACATGCCTTTCCATGCGGAGTATATTGAACAAGGCTCCAGAAACAGGCTGATAGCCTTTAACAGCAGCGACAGCACCACGAAAACAAACACAAAGCACTGGGGGAAAGCAAGGCTGTGCTGATCTCATCTAGCACCCAAAAACGAAGGGCCAAATTCTTTCCCGATGTGTAAACCAACTGGTTTTCAGCATCAAAAACAACACTCACTTGCTGGCAGGATTCACATCTCAGAGACATCCATCTCCTGGTCCTGCCCAGTTTGTCCTGAGGAGGTAAAAGCAGCCCCCGTATCATCGTCATCCCAATCCCACATCCCAATTCCCCCGCAGAGCGTGGGGAAGTGTCGCTGCGGGACATGGCGAAGGAGGGCAGGTCCTACCTGTGCAGCGCCCTGTCTCCAGAGCATGAGGCAACTCACAGCTTGGAGCAGTTGGGTTTTTTTCTCTTCCCAGTTGCTATCGTCATTGCTAGCAGTGGCAACAGCTAGAGACAATCCTCATCCAAGAAATAAGAAAAAAACTCTTAATCTCACTCCTGCTTAATACTGTATCCTAGTATTCGTCATTCCCTGCCTAGAGAGCGGTACAACTCAGTTAACAGAGGGATCGAGGTGGTCTTTGTGCAAACTAACTTGGATCTGACAAACTCATTTTCAGTCTCAGAAGCCAAAACCGGACCAGAGCGCTGCCAGTGCACCGGTGGTACTAGCTACAACACTTCTCCTGGGAGAAACGCAGTACAGGGGAAAATCTGTCAGCAGCAAGGCTAGCTGTGCTTCTCCATCACCGTTCTATCACCATCCCGCTGGTTCAGGCAGCATCATCCCTCCCCTGGCAGACTGGGGAGTGTGAACCACCCAGAGCCAGTCCAAGGGAAACACCCAGGAGAAACGGGCAGCAGTTTGTCGGTGCCCGCAGCCCTCTAACAGAGAAGGGTGCTGCTGACCCTGTCGCATGCTCTGGATGCCCAGGAGAGCCCTGGAATTGGTGGACAGGGTCATGAATAAGGAGAACAAAGGCTTATTACACAAAGCTGTACTGACTTGTAACAAACATCAAAAGGCCTGTCAGCCTGCCTAAAATCCGGTCTCTGAGTACAAGACGAGGGGATTTTGGCACATCTTTCTCTCCAACTTAGGTTGCCATTGTTTGGGCACTCTGAATCTTCCAGAGGTTTCCTGTCCCAGCCATCAGTGCTGCTTTACAAGCTGGAACTCTGGGGTCCCACAATGCCTTTCTGAGGTGGCTCAGGGGTCCCACTCCTCCGCAGCCCGTGGCCACCCTCTCTACAGGCTGTAAACCAGCACTGATCCTGCTTCAGGGGTGCACAGAGGGGAAAACCTGGGGAAAGCCACCTCTGTGGGTCACATGGGATGGCGGTTTCAAACTTCAGCAGTATCACTGGCAAGCAGAAAAGTTCGTTGTGAAGGCAAGTTGCGAAGGTGCCATGGACAAAGTTGCTGAAAGAAAGGTTTCTCTGAGGACAGGGAAGTTTTTGGAAAACACTTCAGATGCTGCACGACCAAGAGGACCACCCTCCTCTACCACAGCATACTCACAAGTGATGCTCTTTCTTTCACTTAACTTTTCCTGTTAACAAATGCTTCTCATAATAAATGCATATGAAAAAATGAAGGAAGACAAAAGCTTTTATTTTACAGTTAGGGGAAAACATGTTATTTACTGTTATTTCTAATTGTAAATACTCTGGAGGTGCTTGGTACTGTACAGACATAAGCCACACAAAAAGCCAGTTTATAAAGTGACATCTTACCTTTTTTATAAATAATTATGGAGTGTTTTTTTTTGTTTTTTTTTTGTTTTTTTTTCCAGCAAAGCATCTTTGAGACTGCCAGGATCCTGCCAGGAAAAGACTGGGAAATTTTCTCATTGAGAGGAGACCTGGGTGTTTGGACTGATGTCTGTGAAGCAGCCAGAGCTGAGGGGCTCCACGCTCACAGCCAGGGCTGCCACGGGCAAAGGGGACAATGACAAAGTGGAGAAGATTTCCAGCCTACTGGGAAAAGCCACAGGTCCCTGGCAGTCTCCATTCTGGCGAGGAAAGTCACGCTTCAGAGAAACTCCCCAGCTCCAGAAAGATGGGCAAAGAGGCAGCAAGGCCCATCCACCCCTGTGAGGGGTAGGGTCCCTGCCAGAGAGGAAAAAACTTTGTACCTGCTGGGTTGGGAAGAGCCTGTACAAACTCCCGACCTCTCCAGCACATTTCCTCCCATCAGCACATAAAAGCTGGCTTTTTGCCAGTTCCCTTTTCAGATAATTTATCAGGGCTTCCTTTAGAATGTATTTTTAAAAATTCATAGGAAATTCCCATATAAAACGATATCCTTATTAGCAGATACAAACGCCGTGATTACAGTCCCCAGCTGAGCTACAGAAGCAGACAGCAACCACGAGGAACTGCTTGGTAAACATACAAGGAGTATACATATGTGCTTTTTTCTTACTCTTATTTGAATTCTGTAGATACACATGCCAGAAACAGACAGACCTCTCCACCTCCTTTTGCGTACCCCATTAGAGCACTAAGATAACCCACTGCCAATGCCACGGAGATGCAGTTTTGGGGCAGGAAGCCCAAGCATAAGCTTTGCAAACCTCTAGAGCTCTCATCTATGAAATAATCTCTGGACTGAACTAAATCTTATCCAAGGAGCACTCTAGATACAGCTGCAAGTATATAAACTGGTGTAATACAATAAAAAAGTAATAGAATAGTAATATATAGCCTCTGCTGTATACCTGCCATATCAAATCATCGGTGGTTTGGGTATTCCCAGGCTGCCAGGTTGGTAAATCTGTGTCTGTGAACAGTGACGTGTGACTTTCCATTCCCAGCTCACACATGGGTTAAGAGGAGCGACTTCAAGAGGAGCTAAGTGAGGTCTTAGGGTGAAACTCCTTATGGCCACACAAGGCGATGGGAGACAGGGGTGCCCGAGGGATGTGCTGGCCCCAAGGGTCAGCCAGGGACCCCCAGAAGTAGGAGTGGGGAGCAGGGGATGGCGAGTCCGGGGAGGCAGTGGGAGCTGCCAGGGCACGTGAGAGAGATGGCAGAGCAGATGGGAGAGGCCATATGGGGTGGTGAGGGATGCTACCAAGAAAGCTAAAAGAAGCACCTGGGAGAAAAAAATGCTTGCTCAGAGGAGCTCAGTTTCCTGTATTCATTTGTCATTTGTTAGGAGAGGGATGAGAAAAAAGGAAAAACACAGTGAGGGTTTGTACTATGGTTATGATTCAGGCACCACACAGACTCTCAAACCATCCCACCACCCAGGGCTGAGCTTTGCAGCTCCTATTAAGAACAGTATGGCAAGGTAGCAAAAAACCCAGTACATTCTTCTCCTTGAATGTGCTCCATTACCAAGCCGAGTACTGAAAACAAATTGTATTTGTAGTGCTTAGCGAATAGCTTTCCTGATACTATCCAGAAACCTGAGAAAATACTTTCTCTCCAGTGCTGCCACCTCAGCTGCAGTATATATTCTTTACATTTCACATGTGTGATGTTCACCTGAGACACACATTCCAGCCATACGGCATCACGCAGGAGGGATGACATCCCGTGACAGTTCTTCACATCCCTCTCTTTACCCATTTATCTTTTCCCTTCTATCCAAACGCAAAGAAACCACAGCAGTAAAAAACCCAAATGAGCTGCTGCAGGAAACAGACAGCTTTCATTGGGTTTTTTTTTTAATAAAGAGGATAAAAATAAATAAAACCAAGGAGAACAATGCCGATGCTTTACATGAGGGTGCAGGGCAGAGCCACTGGTATTAGCCATCTGGGCAGGAGGCTGCTCAGACTTCAAATCACCCTGAGGGATTCAGAGGCTGTAAAGACGTTTTGGAAGATGAGATGTAAAAATCAAGGCTAAAGCTGAGCCTGCCGACTGGCCCCGACAGCCCTGGCATGGGGACAGCCTGAAACGCCGCTGCCTGCGACCACCACGAGACCAGCAGTGGGGCTGCCAACAACGTACCAGTGTTGCGGGGTGCAAATGTGGTTTGATCACAGACAGACAACCAACAGCCCTATGGTTTAAACTGGAAATTTCCCTTGAATGAAGAAAAAAAAAAAAGGTAATCCATCAAAGCAAGCACCTGAATTCAGCTTTTGGGAAGCGAGGGGGGTCAGCACCATTTAAACTTGAATCTTTTAAACTCGCGTTTGCACATTGATCATGAGTGATTCTGAGCAGAAAACAAAGAAAACACCACGCTGTGAGATACTTGTAGGCTTATGCTGGCATTAACCACTGACATTAGTCCTTCCCGTTATGCTGGACAGAAAGTGCTGTCAATCTTTTAAGGTCTTTCTGTACGCTGCTCTGCTTTGCTGCTGGCATTTCTGAGATCTGCTGGAGGTTTTCTGTAGATCCCAGAGGAGCACGGAGATGGCGTTGGAGGAGTTTCTGTGCTGGGGAGGACAGCGGTTGCCGTTCACTGTTGGCTCATAGCACTCCCTGTACAGCAATGCTGCTGTTGCACAGATGAACAAGCTGGAGAAACAAGACCACTCCGCCGGGGTGGGAGCCTGGGCAGCCTTTTGGAAAATAAACCTTGATCTCCATGTCCACCTGTAGCTGTTGTCATTTTAAGCCATTTGTTTACAGCACAAAGGGAGAATAAGCCACCAAGGATCCAGCCCAGGCTTTACCTAACGCTCTTTCCGTGAGGGCAATGTGAGAGTCATCCATGAGAGCCTGGCTTGACTTTTAAGAGCTTTCTCAAAGCAACCTTTGGCCAGGTCTAAAGTGCCAAAAAGGGCTGGCAGCAGCTTCGGCTCCTCCTGCGAATGCTGCAGATGGGTTGTGGGCTGCAGCAGGAGCTGTGACCACCGGGGAGAACCCACAGCCCTGGCCAGGGGCGAGGGATGGTTTCAATCCTTTAAAGCCCCCTGGACATCTCCAGCGCCTTCATTCAAAGTGATAAAACAAGCAAAACCCTCAAGCCACGGGCCGTGAGTGAAGCAGTCTGCGGTGACGCACACCAGCAGAAAGAGAAGCACGTGAGTTGTCCCTGAGCCCTGTGAGCTGCACCATGTGTGTTCCTGGGAGCTCTTCCACAGCTTGAGTGCCGCCCGCTAGCTACTAAAGGAAAAAAGATGGTGAGCTCACTCCAAAACCCACGGGTCCTGCCAAGGCCTCGTCCCTTGTAAGACCTATTAAAATAGCTCCTGGGCGCTTGCCAAGCGCGCAAGCCCAGCTGGAACCGTCTGTTCAGCGACCCTGTTGCAAGGTCATCCCTTCTGGAGACCGAAACAGCCACTGTTCGACCTACGAATATGAAATGTTTCTGCCAAGGGCGCTGGTCCTTTGATAACTTTCTCCCTTCCTATCGCTGCTCCCGGCTGTGTCCCCACGCTCAGATCTCCACCTCTCTTCCACAGCAAAGATCAAACGAAGGAAACCTCGTCGTGGAGAGGAAGCCCAACCACTGCCACGTTTCCAGCTTTTCTGCAGCATGTTCACAGCCCGTACAAGGCTTCTGCTTTTGTTGTCCTAGTTTCTTGTCTCTTTTTTTTCCCCATTTCTTTCCCCATCCCAGCCTGTACCTAGAGCCCCCCTGCTCTCCCATTGCTCTTTGAGGAATTTGAGACCAATTCTGCTTAGTGCAGAAGGGATAGCAAAATGGAAATATGTAAGTGAGGGAATAACTCTGGAAGGTCCTGGGAGGTGCTGAATGCCTGTAAATCCCTCTCATTTCCCTAAGATAAACACCCTCACTTCCTTGTAGCACAGGTTCATAACTAAGTGAGGAAAAAAAAACCCCAAATACTAACATTTGAAAGCACTTAACTACAACCTACTTGCTATTAAAGCTGATTTACTTTTACAACTAACGCTTTACAAGTATATCGTAGGATTTTATCACGGTTACACTGAGAAAAAAAAGGGCACGTGTTGAATTCCTGTTGACATTTAAAGCAGCCCAGAACCATAAAAACACAGCAAACAAAACTTCAGGCTCGGCAGCGACCACCAAAACCCACCTGCTCTCCCAGGGTTAGCAAATAAAATCTGCACTCCACTACTTCTGTGGCCCTGAGCATGGCCCCAGCCCGGGTGGGAGGTCCCCTGGCGCGTTCCTCCAAGGCAAGGTGCCCATCCCCGAGCTCCCCAGCTCCTGGCCCTTCTGCTCTCACCCAGGGAAGTCTCTGAGGCCACCAGGAAACCCACAGTGGTGTTGGATCATCCTCAAGTGCATACATCAGCTTAGCGCCTATTTCAGCACGTGCTGTCCTTAACAAATGCTTTCTTGGATGGGGCTGATATCCCCTCGAGGCGCATTATCAATAATTTGCCAGGCGAGGAGGCGCACTGTCAAGGGAAATAAAGAAGATGATTCCATCACACAGCCCAGGAAAGATCTATGCAAGAACTGATTTTATCCTTCGGAGGAGCAAAGGAGGGAGGCGGTTTGCCTTGTGGGTCTTCCCAGCGACGGAGGGTAAGGAAGCAAAGCAGCTCATCCAGGAGCATCGTCCCCCAGACACCCCAGCCCAGCAGCTCTGCCTGCAGCCCAGCCACTCCGCCTGGGCACGGCCCTACAGGCAACGGCAGTGCCGGGGGAACAACCAGCTGGCTCTGACCTTCCCCTTGGGTTATACTTTATGAATCTTACAGAACCCCAAATACTTTCTGGGTGTTTTTACTACATATTGCAAAAGACTGGTTCTACCTTGGGCAGGATTTTCTGATCATGACTGCGTTAAGATGACAGAGCTCTATATGTAATGTCCTAGGAAAAGTATTGAAAAGAAATTCCCTCCTGCTTTGACCCGTGTTCCTTAACTAATACATTTTATTATTTTTTAATATTGTAAAGCTGTCTCCCTAGATATATCAGTAAAACAAAGAAGGATCCCACACCATGCTTGCAGCCACCTTCTCCGAGGAGAAGGTCTGCTGGAGAGATCAACAAAGATGGGGTGATGTGGGGCCCAGCAGCATCTCCCACCCTGATGCCTTCTGAGTCACCTACAAGGCTGCTCACTCAGCCAGACAAAAAAATAACAAACACTCGTACCCCCCGCCCCCCCGCCAAGGAACCTCAATCTCTTTATCCCACTTCTCTGAAAAAAGATTTTTAGAGATGCCACACAATACAGCCCTTTTTAGCTATTTGTGCCCTCAAGCCATGCATTAATACAGCTGAGACTAAACTGGATTGAGGGAGTTTTAAATTGGTGTATTGGACAACACAGAAGGTTGTTGGGAAAAAAACCCCCACACAACAAGAAGCACTCCAAAGAGAAAAAAGGAAACACTCAACACAAATGGTTTGTAAGCTGAAGATGAGGTCAGGGTGAATGTACAAAACCTTTCACTGGAAATGTTATTAATAATAGCATCTTATCTCTAATATAGAAAGCATGCTGATTAATAACAGTACACTGATTAGTAACAAACTTTCCAATCTTAAGAGTATTATCAGTCAATCACTTTTCTTTAGACTGAAGGGAAAAAAAGTGGTGGGTCAGGGCAGAGAACTCTGTATTTGAAACTCACCCTTTTTAAACCTTCTGACTTTGCACCTTTGTAGAGCCTTACTAGTTGCTCACTAATAACTTACGGCATGCTGAGAGCATCCTGAAGTTGCAAAAGGACGTTGCAGGTACTTCAGAAAAGTAAGAGCATGTCCACATGCTTATGAAGACTTCTCAGGTGCACAAAAGGGCACGCTTTTGAAACTGCATGTAGAAAATTTGTCTTCATGTGAACAGATGTCAAGTCTCTACTAGTAAACTTCAAGCCAGAAAAAACTCTTTTGTAATTCAGGGGTATCAAATCTTTGTTAAAATGTCCAAATCAAATTAAACCAAATGAGATTATTTTTGATGAACTACTTTTAAATTCAGGTCTTTCAAATACCTGTTAAACCTTTTGAAAATTAAATGAATTTTATTTTTCATGTAATGTGCAATTGTGAAGATCTGAAGAAAAGCATGTGGTCCCAAAAGCACCTGTGTTTTTCTAACTATAAAGGTTGGTCTAATGAAAGATATTATCTCTCCCTACAAACCTTGCCTGGTTTCAGCTTTCCTGGCTGAATAAAGTTAACAGAAAAAGTTTAATGATTAACTTTCACGTTCTTTATTTTCCCCCTTTATCAGGCATTTCCTGGCCACTAGCATTCCTGCCTTGCCACAACACACAGGCTGCATCACCCACCTGCAGGCAGCTCCGGGGACCTCACCCCCAGCCTCCACACACCTCCTCCTGATACATCACCACCTTGACAACCTCTGGACCATGGCTGGAACAACCTGTAACTCCTCCAAAACCACCTCAAATAACGTTGGAGACGTGATTTCTTTTGCTACAGTGGAAGGAAGCTCGGAGTACAGACTGGGGTGGAAGCTGCGGTGCCTCTGGCCGCCCCACCTCACCTCACTGCTCCTCTGAAGGCTTTTGGAGGCTGAACAAAACCCCTCCAGATCTTTCCAGCTGGGCTGTTCTCAGGCCTTAGATCAGCAACATGCATTAGGAATGGATGAGAACATACCTAATGTTTTCTTCCTCATCCCTGACCCTGAAAATGTTATTCTCTGATTAGTGCTAATCCACAGCCACAGATTTCACAGCTTCAGTGAAGACAGTGGACCAAGCAACGCCAACTAAACGCCATCCCTAACTTTGATACCGAAAGTACCTACTCACCCTGAGACACAGCGTCTGTCAGCTCGAGCAACGATCACCCCATCGAGGGTTTCCATGTGGGTTTCTCCTGCATGCCCTGGGTGGGCTCGAGTCAAGGCCAGGTTAAACTCTCATCATTGTGCAAATCCTACCCTTGTAGCTGCTTCACCTCCACCTCTCTTGCACCAGCCAGAAGGCACTCAGCTCGGTCAGTCACATGCAAGCACCTTCCAGTTAATGGAAACCATGTTAAATTCCCAAATATTGCACAGTTCTTTGAATCACAGAGCTTATAACCTCCCTAATTTATCATCAGTGTTTAAAATAGTATCCCTAACCCTCACAAGTAATGATAGAGGAATAATTTATCTTAAAACAGAGCTACTTATGATAATCTAGAAGAATCTTTGCTAATCTGATACATCTTTGAGCAAAAGAAATACGCTGCCTGGGTTTTGTACTAAAACAAAAACGAACATTCGCAGAGCAAGCAAAATCATTTACAAATACAAATCAACCTTTTCTCCTTGTGAGCCAGAGTAGCCCAAGGGATAACAGCACGATCATGCTTCTGATGTATTTACACAGCACATTTCATCTTGATTAATCTAGATAACACACTGGCAGATTCTTCTTTTTTGATTCCAAGAATGAGGAGTTATTCCTGTGCTGTGGCAGATCAACACCCCCCTCTCCTCTGACCACGTGGGGCCCCACGGAGGGCTCCAGGAGACCCCTGGGGCACCACAGCTGCCTCCTTCCTACCTGCCCACTGCCTTGCGAAGGGGCTGTCAAGCTGCAGCCCTGGCTTGTCCCAGCTCCGGGCTGTGTTCTAACAGCCCCCCGGGTTCACCACACTTATCTGGTCACAGTGTGGGGCACGAAGGACCTCACCAAAGCATGTGGCAGGTCTGCCCCTACCTTCCATGGCTTTGATGTACAGCTTTTCTCATGGGGGCAACCTCAGCAACGCAACATGAGCTAAAGGAGGGAGATTCGGATGCTGGCATAAAGCACTCCCACAAGGACTCGTATTTTCTCTGTTTTTCGTGAGCTGACATTTTGGTCAATAATCTTTATATTTAAGTGTCTTATTTTCGTGTGCATGCAAAGGATAGCTACACTGCAACTCTGGCGGCTGCTGGGAGGCATTTCCTACAGCCATCCTCAACACATTAAGAGACAAATAAAATCCAAACTGTAGAGAAACTGACTGCTCTTGATACCATGTTTAACTATAATGGGCTGAAAATGTCTTCATTTTTATGTCTCCTCATGATCGAAGAGAAGAAAGTCAGTGCTGATGTAGGTAAGCACAGGCTATAGGTTTATCTAATAACGTATACTGAAGATAGTGAAAAATATTTCAAATTTGCCTACAGTTATAAAACTGTAAATCACACCGAATGGTATCACTGCAGTAAGCTGTTTTCCTCCAACGGTTTTCTATATTTTATCGGTTCAATAAAACCCATCACTTATCAACTTAAGACCTGTAGTTACATACCCTATGGTTATTCGCAATTAATTGATTTTTTAGTTTTAAAACTGTGTCACAAACCCCCCAGAAGAATGAGGTGTAGCAAAATGAACTAATCAGATTTCATTTCTTTCTTGGGAATGAGGTAGGGGAGGTGGGGGGAAGGGAGATGTCTTGTATCAAGGTTTCAGAAAGTTGACAAAGTTTCCTGCCTTGCAGTAGAAAGCAGTTGTCAAAGATAAATGCTGATGCATCATACCCCTGTCTACATGTTTATACACTTGATCACATCATACAGATTATAAAACATAACAAATGAACTAAGTGTGCTGAGAAAATTCCCTGGAATCTTGAAAAAAAAAAAAAAGGCTCCTGCAGCAACAACGATCTTAAGTAGTGCCTGTGTCCTAGGGGATCTCAAAGCCCCTCGCACATTAGCTGCCACTGACATGAAACCACCCCGCTGGCTGCAATCAAGAGGTACAGGCTACGTGGCAAAGAGGTGAAGTATTATCAGACACAGTACTCATCAAGAAACGCAGCTAAATGAGCATTTTACAATTTCGCACACAAATATGTCTATGCTTTCATGGTTCATTCCACATATACCCAAGAGGTAAACCGTACACTACTCAGTGTAACCTAGTCCTCTAATTAATATCTTTGATAGTACAAAGAAAAAACAAATATTGTGAACATTTCCATAACATATAGCCAGCTGACTCTTTAAAGAAAAGAATACAGAGGTGGCTTCCTAATTACTCCCAAACTCCTTTCCATTCAGTGGTATTACTTTCAGCAAGAGTTTTCCCAAACCTCTCCCTGGTTCTGAGCCCAACAAATAGGTCACCTTCCTTGTCCCGCTGTCCTCTCTCTGCAAGCAGACCAATTCTGTGCCCATTTGTTTCCCTGAAATCCTCTTCCTTCAGAAGGAAAAAGGAAGGTGATTCTTCTGCAGAAACTTGTTAGAAGTTGCTCTCAACAGAGAGATCACCTACAAGAAGATATGCAGATCTCATTCACAGGGTCTGGAAATGATTTCCCGAGTTTTCTAAAACAAGCTTTGTTGCTCCTCGGAAGAAGCAGACCTTGAGAGGTATTTTGAAGCAGATTCATCTCAATGCCTCCTTCAAGCTCTAGCCAACTGACATTGATGGGTTTCAAGATTTTATTTTTTTTTTGCTTTGTATGTAATGCACAGATCACAGTTCTTGAAGGGCTCCTCTTCCAGCTCTCACTGAATAAGCACGATGGATCTTCCATACCAAACGCAGCCATGCTGCTGGGCTCTCCAGGGGCCTGCAGGAAGCATTGGAGAGGACATTGCAGACACCCATGACAGAAACACATCTCACCCTCTTGCACCTCCTGATTTCGGACTCAGCTGGTGAACCCCACGCTTGCTGCCAGCATTAGGCACAGAGCACACACCAGGACACGCGCCTGGATTCAAGCATTCAGTCGACTTGAGACTGCTTTACTGTTTCTGCCCCTGTCAGGCACATAAACAAAAAAATCAGTTGCTACTTCCTTGCAATTCGCATGAGGAGTGCCTGGAGTCAATGGGTTCAGTGTGAGGATCATTCAAACCAGCTGCGGCCAGTGAAAAGAATCCATTCTTCATTCCTGTGACCAGGCTTGCTAGAAAGTAGGGAGCAAATGTTCCACCCAAAATAGTTTTGGTCTGAGCACAAGAGAAGCTATTGGCAACAACAACATTGAAAGAAAGAATGTCTTAGCACCAGGCTCAGATGCCTTGCAAATGTATTTTGTATCCTCTACCCCAAATTGTGTTTCTTTCTGCCTGTAACAGACTACATGCTTTAACCAGCTCTGGCAGATTGCTGAGTGTCTTTATTTTGGCTAGTAGAGAGCTCCCTTCCATATGGGACCTATCTAGGATGGAAAGCAGATCTACTGGGATGGAGAGCCCAAGCCCAGCTGAGCACCGGGCCACCGTGGCCCTCCACAGCGAAGCCAAGTCGTGCCCTGGGCTAACAGGGCAGCTCCTCGGCTGCCCTCCTCTCCCCGGAGTCACACGGCCAGGCAGGGGTGCGGGTGTCCCCCCAGTCCCTGCACCATGTGTGCATCTCCTGGGGGTGCTCTCCTGCCCCACCTTCCTAGTATTCCCCAGACTGGTGGTGCAGAGCAGGCTCTGGGCAAGTCCTCCAACACGTTGCACACTCCTGTCACCATCCCTCCACACACTCAGTTTTACCAGTGCAAGAACACTCCGATAATACTGCAATAAACACTGCTTTCCTCAAAGACAGTGACCAGGTGTGAATAGCTTAGTCTTTGCAGCTTATCTTTAACCTGCAATGAATCTGAAAAGCAGAAGGTGCTGCTGTTGCAAGGGACATGAAGGTAGAGTAGCAGACACAAAGTTCCCTCGGGGTGAGCGACCAGGCCTGATCTGACTGTTTCCTCTGGGTTGACTGGCAAGAGCAATTAATCCTGATGCGGTGCATATGTTCTGAATTTTGTGTACTTCGGAAACGAAATGAGAAAAAAAAGTTATTGTGCTTCGCTGTGAAATATCAAAAGCACTGAACTGTGGTGCATTAACATGGCATTGTCTTCAGGACTCTCGCCCAACTCAAGGCTGACAAGAGGAGCTGGCACACAGCCATGACGAAGTGCCCATGTTCTTCCCTCGCGTACCCAGGTACTTTTGCACGGCACAATAACGCACACAAGTATGTCTCCATCCTCTCATACACTTATCAGTGCAGCATAAAGTAAGGACAACGCATGTTAACAAAAGATACAAGAGAGGATAACCACTAAGATAAAAAAAGACCTGCATTTATTAATGTCACAATATAAAGGAAATGATAAACCCCTGCAAGTCGAATTTCTGATTTGGATTAATCTCGCTGGGCATAGCTGTGCCAGCGCTGGCTGCCTCTCCGTCTCAGTCCCAGTCTCCTTTCCATTGGTCAGGACAAGCCTTTTCCCAAATCACAACAGCTGGCTGGAGCAATCCTCCACCCCCTCTTTCTTGCTACAACTTTCCCTTAGAGCATGATGACTTTTAAATCCTTTCAGGCTGAAAGCCCAGTAAGCAGTAAAGCCCAGCACAAAGTCATATTTATTTCTCATAACTATTTTTTTTAATATAAGAATCCAATAGAAAAATAACCTCATCAGTATTTGTCATAGCCAGAGGTGGATTCGAAGCTCTTACGAAGTGAATATGCTGCACACAGTGGTGCTTGGTGCAGCAGGCCTGCTTCATAACAGAGTTAAAGTCTGCCCTAAACCAAAGCTCCTATCTTCCTTCTGCTGTAGTAAGGAGTGACTTAAAATCTTCTGGGGAGCTGGAAACTTTAGTACAAAGAACTCAAATGAACAGCCACAATGGCTGCAGAGTGGTTTCCTCAATTAGAAAGTTGGCTGCATTCGTGAGGAGGAAGAAAACAACGCTACAGAGAGCCAAGGCAAAGAGCAAGTAAAAACTGTAGCACACGCAGCTCTGGAGGAAATAGAAACCAGCTCTATCGGCCCCCCAGATCCTCCAAAACCACTTGTAATTATTAGGCTGAAAATCAAGCATGGTCCTGCTGCTGAATCAGAGCAGTACAAGCTTGTGAATATGACTTGGCCTTAATTAATTCATTGTGACAAGGCTCAAAACACTCCCCAGGCGATCTAAGACACCGTAAAAAATCAAGGAACTGACAGTTTTTGACCTCAACATGCCAAATACAGAACTGCTGTCTAGTTTTGACAAGCTGTCACTCTATCCCCCGGACATCCCTACCGCAGCTAAGCATTTCACGTCACGGGGTGCAACGTGGTCCACGAGACTCCTGGCAGTTTCTCAGAGCATCCGTCAACATAGCTACCACAGCATCCAAGAAGCCCCGTCTATCCAGCAGCAGTGGGGCTCTTCTCAGCCCTCTGCCCTGCTCCGGAGCTTGGTGATGGGTAAGGGGAGAGTACAGAGGCACCCAGAGCCATGCGACCACCTGCAAGGAAGCCCGAGACACCCCCACCCCACTGCTCAGTGCTGCCCAGGTTTGCCTGACTGTCCTCGTGGAGAACTAGTGAGCTGTGTAGCAAATGGAAAACACTAACCAGGAAGGTTTTTTTAAACAGCAGAGCAGATCCTGAAAGCACAATAAACTCTTTAAGAAGAGACATTTCAGACTGGGCACATCTCTCAAGCCAACGCAGGGTACGTCCTGACAAAGGTGGGTAACTGTACAGAAAGTGTAGAAAACCACAGGTGGAGAAACTGCAGCTTTCCCCTGTGCTGGTCACGTGTGGGTCTGTCAGTCCAACCAGCACCTGACACCTGCGATCAGAAAGAAGCTGATACCTGTCGTGCTGAGACGATCGAGCATCCCGTTATGGAAATTCAAACCGCCGGTGCCAAAACAGCGCTCCCGAGGGAGAGGCAGCTGCGCCGTGCATCTGGGGAGACCGGGAAGGCAAAACGAGAAAATGCTTTTTGGCTGCAGCAGAAAACCAACATACTGATGCCTCTCCTAAGCACAAGGCTCTGGCCAAGGAGAAACATGGGTCGTGGACCATTTCCAAGGGTGCACTTGAGATGCTCTTACTGTAATTGAACATGAAGCTGTGGCCTCCCAGGGCTGCGCACGCTTCTCGCCGTGGCAGGCTGCCACCCTGTGTGACAGAGCATGGGGTGTTCTGTGTTTTTCTGCTTCAAACCAGCCGCCAGAACGAAATGAAACACGGGTGTCCAACACGAGGGGGGCAGAGGAGCACGGCTGCGGTCTCCAGACAGTGACGGGAGAGTGATGGCAGCAGGAAGGCTGAGTTTTCAGAGTGTGTCTCCAAAAAGAAAATCTCAAGAGGATAGCCTCGTGATCCTCTCTCAGGCAGATGAAAAGGATTCATCCCAAATTGGACAGGGAGAAGTGCAGCTCCTCAGAGGGTCTCTGCCCCAAACACCTCTGCAGCAGGAATATGGCCATCACTCCAGGAGACCTGCAAAATAACCTTACAGCTGACACCCAGGAGCTCCACATGGCTTCATACAAAGCGGCAAAGCAGAGGTTACACACTCTGCTTATGAGAAAATAAATTTTAAATGACGTGGCGTGAAATCTGGGATCTAAGAGTCAGACTTTTTTTTTTTTTTTTTTTTTAAAATCCAAACACTTTAATTTGCTATTTTGCCAAATTCAGATTGAAAAAATCATTGCTCAGACCCCAAGGGCTCACGACCCACTTACCGAACACGGCACTGCTGTATTTGGGTGGATTTGAGGCAGAGTATTTCTAACACGATGAAGGGCAGAAGCCAGAGGAAAACAAACAAAGCACGTAACTATGCCAACTTGAGAGAAGGAGGGTACAAAAGATTTGAGACACAAACATTTTGTGAATGTTACCAGCAGCGTTGTTCCAAGCATGGAATACTTTCCTAGAAACTGGCTACCTTTAGGGCACCATCTGTCCCACTGCAGTATTTTGGTTGGCTTACTGTTGCCGATTCTGGTATTTTCCCCTTTCTTCTGCTCTCTCACTTTCTTCCTTCCTCTCCCACTTCTCCAGATGTGTTTGCACGGAAGGAAAGCTGCTCCTTTTAACTCTGCGGGGCAGTTTCCAGCTTTGCCTACGCTCAGCAGCGCTCGCAGCCTGGCTGCTGCCTGGGCTGTCCGGCATTTCTTAGCATGAATTTCTTGTTCAGTACTGTGGTGCTTTGGCTACACGCCTTGTGAACGGATTAAACAAACAAATAGGTAAGAGGCATATTAACTCAGCATGCCTAATAACTTCCCAGAGTGGGAATAAAGGAAATTGGAGATTCCCCAGGAAACTGTCCCGGTACACAGAGCACGGCCAGATTCTCCCTGTCACAGTGGTCATTGCAGAGAGGAACCGTGTATTCTTGGCACCCGGTGCAGGCAATCCACGACCAAAAGCACCAAAAGCAAGACAGGAATTGCATTTCAAACTGCTTATCTTCTCTGGTCCAGCTTCTGCTCTGGAGCCTGAGGGCTCTGGGAGGAGTGTGAGAGGTTTTTCGGAAGGAGTTAAAGCAGCACTCTTCCTTACTGGCATCTGACGCCTCTTCCTTCCTGGAGCAACTCGCCATCCCCCTGGGAGAACGGTGGAGCATCTCCTTTAGTTCTCACTAAGTGCTCTGCAACTTCCCGTACCACAAACCGGTTGCGTAACACAAATCTGCGCTGTGCAAACCCTCTCGAGTACTGAGCCTTGTAGGAGCCAATGTTGTTTCTCCCAATCCTTCTGCGAGATCTGCTTTCCATATGTCTCTACCGATGTGTCTGCCTTTTTCACGACTGTGAAAGGCCAGTCTCCCTCTCCACTGATCCCTCTCCCTGCCTCAGCCCGCCTGCACAGAAATGCACATGGGTGGGTATCAAATGGTCAGGTTCGCTTTTCTCAGCGCCACTCTTCTCTAATGCACCACTAAGGGCACAACACCATGGCTACGCATTGTCTCCAACCTCTGCTCCAGCAGTCCCACCACTGTACCAAAGAGAGAAGCCACAGTAGGATGGGACTTCCCTTTGCATGTCCCAGGACAAAGCTCATCTGCTTCAAAGCTTCATCATGAAACAACTACCAAGAGAGAAAAAAATCAGTTTCAGAACTAAGCACAAGTTACAAAAGTCGTACTTACTACCAACTTCCTCAACTCCCTCCTTATGTGCCACCTTAAAAGAACAATCGGTTGAACAGATCTGCTCTGGATTTCTCTTACAAACCTCTCACAGCTGAAAATCCTTTAACAATGTGATTTTTAGCTAGCAAAGCACCTGTTTTTCACCCCAAGCACTACCTTCTTTCTGATGAATACCTCTGTTCACAGTCTGGAACTTTGTAATAATGACCCATGACCAAATTCATTACCTCCACACACTGTTGCCGTGTTAATACTGCACAACTGCCATTTCTTTTTCTCCTCCTCAACTGCTACCATGACTCTCATTGCTATTAGCTTTCACAAATGGCCTGCTTGGGTTTATTGTAGCCCATAGTGTCACTAATCTTAAAACTATCCCAAAATATAAGCAGATAGATACGCCAGTTCTGATGTCTTCTGCTGTTTCTGAGGATCTTCCTTGAGCCCTCTGTAAAACGGCCAGCTCTGCCCTTCCTGCGGGACCCCATCCCTCCTTCTCCAAGGAGAGCCACTGGTTCCTGCCCGCTATGCATGCTTTTGTAGTGGAGCAGCCCAGTAAGCTCTTTCTGTACCACATGCTCTGCGGGTCTTGCAAATCCAGCTCACAGCACGTTCCGTCCCCCCTCGCCCGGGTTCCCTTTCTCCAGGGCAGCCAGGGACTCTCCCACAACTTCCCACTCACTTCCCACTAAAAGTCCTCTCTTGCTTCATTATCAGAAATGCAAAAGCTTCATATTTATTTTTTTTTTCCTTTCTGCCTTAATCACCTCTTAACTCTGAACCACTTTTTCTGCTTCAGGAGACCTGGATGTTCTTACCAGCCACCTTCCAGCTCTCTGTACACTTTCAGATTTCCACACTAATGCTCTAGACTTCACATAGTTCAATCAAGTTTAAAGTCTCCATTTTTCCTCTTTACACAGCTGCCACTCAACTGTGCCTGGTGAAGCATGCCTGGCAACCCAGCCATTTATAGTAGTCAAAAAGCCACCACAGTTTATCAATTGTTTTTGTACAGCACCCTCTCTAGCGCAGAACACAGTGGGTCCATATCTGTTGAATCATTTTCATTGTCTGAGTTGTTTTTTTTTTTCCTTGAGAGCATCACAGCAAGCTCATTAATAGGAGCAGAGGCCAGCCTGACACATCGTAGTTTTAGGCTGAGTAAACCAAAAACGTGGCGACTTGCCTAATCAGAACAGGAATATTATGATTTCACCTACAGCTGAAATATCAGAAATGCAGAAAATAACCACATTCAACCATACACACAACTAAACCCCTTTTCAATGGCAAACATCCAAAGCAGAACAACAGTTCTTAGCACACAGCCAGTACTGCACCTCAAAGTCAGGCTGACCACGCAAGAATAACCAAACGCTAAACAGTCAACATCAGTGCCGATTGGTGCTATATTCAAAAGCAAATCCGAGCTTTAATAATTCAACAGAATTTAATTTGCTGGTAGTCAGAAAGGTGGAATTATTCCCCCCCCCCCAAAGCATGATGTGGATGGATATCCGATCTCTGTAAGGTACACCCCAATTTGTAAGTGCTGGGCATGGGGCCAAACACACACACACACAAAGCCTCAGCGTTCTCCGGGTCAGGCCCACAAGCTGCAGAAATGAAGATCAAGCAAGAAATCCTCTAACAGACTTTACATGCAGCATTTGAAACCGAGCAACATTACGGATATTTATTTCATGCATAAGCCATCTACTAGAATTTTGTTTTGGAAATTTTCAATTGCAAACTTGAAAGTGTTTGGCGGAATTCCTTTTTATGTCTTGCTCCAGACTGTTAATAACAGCTCCAGTACTAATGACCTAACTCCTGAATGTACAGAGGAAAAACACTACTTCATGAAATATTGATACACACTTGGAAATTTGACAATTATCTCCAGTGCTCCTTGGTAAAATCTGAAAGCAAATAAATAGCAAACATTTCCTGTACTCATTAAAATACTGAAAAACAGAGAAACAAACCTACTCATTATCCATTTGACAAATATAACCTATTATTTTTAATAATGCACAGGCATTCAATGCCTGAAATTTACAGCTTCTTTTGCTTAAAGAAACCATTGGTTTTGTAGATCTAATTTTAAGAAATGCGATAAAAGTAAGTTATGCAGAGTTGGTTGCTTTTGCAGGAGAGGGTAAAATTCTTCCTCTATTGAAATCAATGGCAAAACTACCATTTTTTTGATGGAAGCACAACTCCCCTCACTGTCCTATTCTGGAAGCTGCTTGTCCAGAAAAAAAGTCTCCAAAAATTAGAAATATTAATTTTGTTGGCCTTTCTCATGCAAGCTTGAGGAACAGAAAACTGGAGTAAAAAAGAGCTGATGAGCCAGAGGGTGGGGCTGCTAATCCACAAGATATATCTCTGAATCTTGTTTATCACACACCAGCGAGATGATACTCAGGCTCATGCCCTGGCCAGAGCACGGCACAGGAGATGCCACCCTGGTGCTCAGCAGCCTGTGCTTTTAGGATGATCAGTAAGTCCAGAGAACACCTTCCTCTGCTGAATAAATATGAACCGTAAGGGCATAATTTCCAACACAGAGCATGACAGGTTGCTCGGCATTGCATTACAGTGCCATCATCAGCGTTTAATTACAGTAATTTTGGTTTCTGGACCTTTTAGCCCTGACTGTGGATAAAACAGAACCACAACCACTGCAAACAAGAATGAAATGGTAATTTAAGATTCTTAAGCCCAATGTTTCAGCTGGTAAGATAACAATTTCCCATCTTTCTGCAGGTCCACTCAACACGAGCAAGAATTCAAAGACAGGGAAAGCTTGAATCACAACTGCTGGCTACATTTGGGCTTTCCTGGTTACTTTAGTCTCCCAACAGGACGGCCAAGATACCGATAAGCTCTCTGCTGTCCACACTGAAAACTCTCTTTTGTCTTTTATAGTAATACTAATCAAGATTCCTTTCATTGACAAAGCAAATTACAGGCACTTGCATGAACTACTGTACTTTTTGAACATTCATTTAAAACTTTATAATAAAGCATTCAGAGGAAGGCAGAGAACACAACAAACGTCTGGGTGAGACATTTCCATTCCTGTTTTTTTTCCACTGTGGCTAACAGTGGGAGACTCCAGTAAGAGACTGGACCATCATAAGAAAAGGCTGATCATCTGTAGGGTCAGTAAAGGAGCATGTAGGAGGCAGCTCGAAACCGCTCAGGGATTTGTGGTGTTAGAACAAGCATCAGGAAACGTGTCAGGTTTAAGGAGAGCAGCGAGCAAGTCAAGAGGGCATCTCCAGGTGCTTGCATCGCACCACCCCATGACTCCCGATGTGCTCCTTGGCACAGAGGTAACCCACCCAGAGATAGCACCTTCACACCTGCAAAATACACGCCAAATGTTTCAATGGGGCCTCAGCTTTGATCCTCTTTTTCTGACTTTTTTCACTGAAAACATATCCTAAATTATTACTTATTGTTGTGGTTGCTGTCTAAGCAAAGTCCTGTCTGCTTATTTGCTTGCCAAGTCAGCACGACAACCTAGGAAATAATAAATCACTTGATAACCAAAACAAGTCACTTCTGGCAAAAAAATGAAGAATCTGCAGAAGTATTAATCCAAATGGATAATGGCTGATACACTGATTATATTTTTGAGAGATTTTCCTCCCCATTTTCATGTGTATATGGATCTGCATATATAAATAAAACATGAGAGTGCTACCTTGGCTGTTCATATCAGTATTTACCAAGAATCTCCACTGGCTCCAACCATTCAGGTAAGCCCTGCTGGTTTCTTTCTTACAGCGACAACCTGCTTATCTCTCAGATTACAGAGCCTAAACCACCCTCCTCCCAGGGACTGTAACGCTTTTGGGAACTGCAGGAAGAGTGCTGTACTCTCGCTTTTCTCCCAGCCCCTCCTTGGCTGCCTCTGCTTCCATGTCCAAGACGTGGCGAGAGGCCATTTCCCTTGGCCACTCTACCTTCGGTAGTTGAGATGCCCCCCCTCCAGGGCCCGGGGTGCTCCCGGGAGGGAATGTCACAGAAGGGAAGGGACCACAAGTCTCCACCCCTGACCCCACTGCTGGTAGCGATGGCGTTGGCTGCTCAAATGGAGAGCATGATGCATCTGGCAGTGGGGTCTGCAGATACTCCTTGCAAACAAACAAAGAAAAAGAAATTTATGCCTGGCAAATGAGGTTAGGTCAAGGTCCTCCAAACTACCTGAGACCTGGAGCCATCACCTTGGGGAACTGAACTGCAACAGGGATGATGTGTCACATGGAAAGGGGCACAGGCAGGGCTGGGGCTGATCTACACTGTGCCACGGGACCCACATTTAAGCTGATTGTTGGCCTCAACACTCTTTGCACTGGGGGAGAGCCCGGAGGAAGGAAAGCCGGGCACTAATCCGCTCCACCTGCTCCGGAGCAGCTAATTGGATTGCGAGCACAGAAGCCAAGGCCCCCAGACAGGGTGCTGGTGGTCACACCAGCCAGGCACGGGCACCCAGAAACCTCCTACTTCACTAAACAAAGCTGCTCTAGTGCAGAGGACAAGGGTCCTGCCACGGTGCCTAACACACCTCTGCACAAACCCTTCCTCAGGACCCACCTGGCTGCGCTGAGACAGGGCATGGCTGCCCAGCACCTCCCCACGTGAGAGGCAGAACTAAACCCTGGAAAAACAACACGTGTCAATCCCACTCTGAGAAGTAACACTTCATCTTTAACAAAACAGTAGAAACAGCAGACAGAAGAGATTCAAAATTATCTTTCTTTGCCTAAAGCCAGTGGAATGCTGTTAATGTCGGGTTTTATTTAGGTGCAAAAGTCAAAAGCTCGTCTGCCAGTTGCTATATATAAACCTTATTAATATATGTCCTATGTCTGCAACATTTATTCTACATCAGTGGCTTAATGATGTTGGTCTTTGCTTTTTAAGGATTCAGCTCAGCACCTACTTTGCTTTTAAAAATAACAGACAATTCAGTTGTGCAGCACTTTCATTAAACCGGTCTGCAGTGGAACACTATGAGAAAGACAAGGAGAAGAAATAGAAAAAAAATGTTTAATACAATAATGATCAGAAACCTTTAAAATTTTTTCCCCCTGTGAACACTAAGTTTGTAGCTATGGAAACTACTTATGAGAAAGCTAAAAAAAAAAGTATCAGCAAATATAGTCAGAGAATGATCTGGATATATGAAAGTCCTAACAATGATAGAGAACTACAGACACAGGGTAAAAGGAAAGTGTAAATTGAAGACGACACTACTTGTGCATCTGACAACATGTTCTCCTCCGACAGGCCAAATTCATTTTTATTGCCATGGCACTAAAGTCAATGAATTGCAACTGGAATGAGTTTGACACTTTATATTGCTTTTGATAAAACCATTATAAAAAGAGTATTTCAACCTTTAAAAACGTATTTTAAAAGCGTATTCTCTGCAATCAGCGAACCGTGTGCGCATATTGGCCAAGATAGTCAATATTTTATCAAGGTAGTTTTCAGCACATCTCTTGTGCTCTGTTCTTCAGCTGTTTACCCTACTGATGGGAGCAGTTCTGATGACTTCAAGATCCTCACACGACACACATCCGCACGCTCATCTGCCCAACTGAGGTTGGCGAGTGTCCCTGTGAGCCTTTCAAGGGCTTTCCCCAACTCACTGCAAGTGTTTCCAGCTAGTACCCTCATCATTTTGCATATTAATCGCTTGCATATTAATCACTTGCAAGCAATGCTGTAATCATCAGGACAGCAGACACTAGCAAGAGACGCCTGCTTATTTCAATCAAGTATTTTTGTATGGAAGTTACAATCCCAATTAGAATCATCAGGCTGTGGTTTTGCCAGGGAATGCAGCACAGACTCACTTTACCTGAAGTAGCACACTAGCTGGGAATGGCTCCAAGGACTTGCTATGGTCTGTCAGGTCAATGTGCAAATTAAATCAGATTTATTCAGCACACGGAGCTTCCTTCAGTGCTGTTTCAGTCTGGGTTGTTAATTGAGCTGCCTTACATGTATACATTGTGATTACATGCTACAGAAAACATAGTGAAGAAAAACTGAAGTTGATTTCTGAGCTGTCTGCTATATGGTACATTAGGCAAAGAATAAACCAACATCAACAATGCTCATTAAATTTATATTGTATATAAAATACCACCGGTAAACTCTCTCTGCCCATAGAAAGCTATGACAATTTCAATGTGGTACTCTTAAAAGAATGGGCAAATGTTGCTTTTTTAACTGTACTTGATGGGCTCTTTTAACCATCCTTGAACAACCATCAAGGCTCTTGCTCCTGCCTACACCCTCTCCTCTTTGGGAGGTTGGCCACATAAAGAGCTTCAGCCTGCAACCGATGTGCAGTTGACAGAATTTTTATCTGTCACAGGGTGGAAAATACCAATAAAAAGAATCACAATCAAGTGTTAAACAGTATAAGCAGAGCTGAGCTAATCACAGTGAGAGGCATTTCTAGCTGGGCTCTAAGCTGATAAAAGATGATGAATCCCCTTCACACTGGAGAGAGTTACCTGTCCAAGGAAGCTACCCTCTGCCTGGCTTCCCCTGCTCAGGAAAGGGCCAGGCTTTTAACCAAATCCTACAGTCAAGTAATTTTGCTTCTCCTTCCTTACAATACCTACCTGACCTGTATAGGACAGCCCTGTTCCTCATCCCCGTGGGAAGCATCTCCCCCTCTGTGATCATTTAGTTTACATATGAAGATGTGAAAGCAAAGTTTGAAGAACCATCCAAGGCATGTATTTGCAATGAATCACCACTCCTCACTGGAGCTCCTTAAGTCTATCATCAGAAATCTGGACTGACCCCTTGTTTTGGAGAAGCCTAGGCTAGTTACAAAAGTGCAAGACTTCTTATCAGTCACCTGCCTTAAGACTGAAACATTGGATAAAAAATATAAATCAAGTAATCTAATAAAAATACTAGCAAACGTAATAGTTTGAAGACGCAACATTTTGGAGATGTAGCACCAGTCATCTGATCGGTGACTGTTAGAGGCGGTTTGCCCTTGCCAGCTTTGCTGACCTACACTATTTATTTCCCAGCATCACCACCCACTTCATCACGAGGCTGGCCGCAAACCCGCCCCGCCAGACTGCCAGCTGACACCGTTCTGTCATCAGACTTTTGCAGGGTTTCTTTTTCCTCTTGCCACTGAGGTGACTTGGTGCATTCACTACCTGTGACGTTACGGATGGCGAGGCTGCGGGAGCAGCGAGCTCGGAGCACATTTCTCCCCGGGGAAGCTGTTTCTGGACAGCTTCACGCAGAAAGCAGCAGCTCTGCCAGAGCGGTGGTTGGGGAGTTCCCAGGACAGGAAACGGGCTCGACTCGGAGACACCGCGCTCAGCTCCTACGCCCCACTCACTCTGCTGCCACAGCAGCGGGTTTAGGGTGCTCGTTCACCACCTTTTTGTCATACAACTCCACAATTCCCAGAAAGGATGATTTATCTGGCTTCTTAATGATTATTTTTTGAAACGCAAAGAAGCTGCAGCACTAAATCTCATTGCTGATTTTCTCTTATCTAACCATACTGAAGTGAGGGGCTCATAAGCAAGTGGCACGTGCCTGTATCCCTGCCTGGGACACCATCTCTACCATCGGAAACACTGAGCAGGAGAAGATGCCTTCTTCCTGCAAACTCTGCCCAAACTCCAGTAAACAGCACCTATGCAGAATCTGCATGGAGCGTCAAAGCTCACCACCAAATCACAAATCAGGTATCTAGAAACAACTCACTGTAGAAAGACAATACACAGTCCAACAAGACTTCAAAAATAACTAGAATGATCTATTTGAAAGCCCTATAACAAGCTTCAAAACATCACTGGACTATAACACACATTTTTACAACCCTCCGCTGACTCGGAAGACATTAACCTACACCGACCGAAAATATTTGCAGCCATTTAGAGACAGAGTTTAATAATGAATTTGCTTTCACCTTGCAGCCAAAGCTACAGTCAGGAAAAGGCTCATCACTCCTAAAAATGCTGGCAAAGACAGTTTTCCTGGATTTAGTCAAGTTTCTGTCATCCGCTCAATGTTTTAAAAACATCTTAACATATTTGTAATATTCACTTATCACCTCGCGTGTAAGCGTGAACACTCCTTAGCAATGGTGTTCCTTAAAGAGTAATTCCTCAGCACAGCTCAAACATCTACAAACCGCCACGCCTTCCATTTTTAATCCATATCCTTCCATTTGCCATGTGTCTTACCTTGGCTTCTACTTTTAAAATATAGTTTAACAGGAAGAAAACCTCTCAGGCTATTTGGAAAATAAAAAGGGGAAATAAATAAAAATGAAGACAATTTTACAGGTCCTACTTCAGCTAAACCTTTCAGGGACTTCAATGAGAAGATAATCTTTCTGTGATTATGGCCAAACCCTCTCGTTGCTTAGCAACACATAATTAAGGAATATGTTTTCAGATCCGCTTTGCAAGCTGGCCATTATCAGATGAAATTACTGGAGCAACAAATGTCATCCTCATGCAAATGAGTTGGTCGTAGGCAAAAAAAAAAAAAAAAAGGGGGTTGAGTAGCGAGAAAGAGCTCAGCAGCACAGAAACGCTGCTGGCTTCCTCTTGTTGCGCACGGGTAATTCTTTTAAAAGGAAGGGATAATATCTAGATTTAAGAGAACAGGGTTTTCAATTTATATACGAGACACACAGAAGAGGTCTGTTTCTTGTGGCGGAGACTGTTCCCAATGCATGGCTCCAGGGGTCCCTCGCACCAGGGCTTGGACTGGCTGAAACCAACGTACCGCAAATAAATGAACATATTTGTGTTCCCCTCATTATGTCAGTTTGGGGTTTTTTGGGGGGTTTTGGGAAATTGTTTATTTAAGAATACTGTCTGGATGTACTACTTTCGTGTCTGATCCATGTCAACACCGAACGTGTTGCCTAATATTTAAGGATTTTGTAGAAATCAATACACTACACCGGCTACATAAAGGATGCACAAGCATGAAAGAAACAGCATCTACTTCCTAGCTGTGTAATTATGGTAAACCAGGGAAAGGGGTGCGCCAAGTGTCTGCATTTTGACAACTTTATCATTTCCACTCACAAAATCATTCTTTATTTAGATTCCTGTGGAATGGCATCACCAGTTTGGCACCGTCTCTATGCCTATAAATGGTATCCTTTTATTAAAGCTTTGTGCGTGTACGCTGGTACGGCACATTGTTCCAGACTTGTTTGCATGGGAGTTCAGTTGAACTACACAGGGAGAAAATTCTCTGCTCTTGGAGTCTACCAAGAAAAAAAAATCCAACATTTCAAGTGACTACTTTCCCCATTTTTCAAACAAATCAAGCCACAAACGAATGGATTTGCCACGTTTCCTCATACTTAGCAGTGTGGTTTTGGGGGTTAGTTTCCGTCAGGCTCCGAGCGTTATCGTCAATGTACATCTCCGAAGTGGAAGAGTGGAGCCTGCTCAGCTTATCCAGCTTTACATCTGAGCAGCCAAGGGCCTGAGCGCTTCTAGAAGGGGAAGACAAGGAGCCACCATTCATTTTTACTGTTCTAGTGCTTAATGACAGGCTTTTAGTTTTAAGCACAGACCTATTACTTTAACAGCTATATCACTTCACTTAAAAGCATCTCTAGAAGGAGATCAAGGGTTTTATTTTGTATGCCTGATAAAACAGCAAATTAATAATAAGAAGAAAAGACTTAGGTAATGGCCAAAGGTAAGTCGATTCTCAAATAACACCATTAGCTATCTGATGAATTTAGTCAAAACAATGCTAACCATTTCCTCAGAGAAACACATTTGTGCCTGATAACAGCAGTAAAAAGTCAATCTGAAGCAAACCCTGTAGTCCTAATTGCTCACCCAGCGCAGTATCTAATCTCCCATTCTCTACAAACAACAGGAACAGCAAAATTAACCCTGGAAGCATTATCTGAGCCACTGCTCACTTTTAACTGAAGTTGGCTAAACAAATAAAATATTCGGAATTTAATGGCAGAACGAGAGTCAGGGTCTTTAGATCAGCACAGCTAGCACAGCCACACAAAGAAATCCCATTTGCCTCCTTTTCTAAATAGGAAAGTGTTTAATATTTAGGGATGAAGCCCCAATATGCTGGACTGTGTTTTTTTTTTTTTTGGGGGGGGGGGTGTGAAGTAAGCAACAACAAGGCGGTTCTAAACTACCGTATGGGCTAAGACCCTTCAGAAATTACTTGGTTCAGGTGATGCCATGGTGGAGACGATGACGGGGGGCCCTGTGCGCCTGCTGAGCTTCGGGTACGGGGAGAGCTGGGCAGGGAACGTGGGTCCGGTGGGTGCCAGGCTGCCGTCCCCCGGTGCTCCCGGCCGGCGGAGCAGCTGTGGGCTGCCATGCGGGCTGGGGGCCGGCGATGCCGCCGCTGTCCGCTCTCTCTTCATCAGCTCCATGGGCACGGTGTAGGTGGTGGGATAGGCCGTTTTGGGGCTGGCATGTGGGTTGCCTGTGGTCATGGACATGCCAGCCGGAGCTGAGTAGGCAGAAGCCGGACGTGGGTGCACGTTGCAAGGCAGGGGGGTGTTGTATCCAGAACCGGGGAGGAAGTGCGGCCCCTGAGAAGCCCCCGCAGAGGCAGGGTAGGTGGTGGTCTCCAGGAGGTGCTGGGTCGGGGCGCTGGATGGCCGGCGGTGCATCTCCCCTGCTCTCGGGGAGAGCGGCGGCAGCGGAGGCGGGGGCTGCGGGGCGGCAGGGCCATCTGCGGCGGGTCCTGCGCCGAGGGGGGCCCCGTAGTCTCCTGGCAGCTCGCTACGGTGGCTGAAGCTGTTGGAGCGGGTCCTGAGGCGCAGCGCCCCGCTCCTCCGCTCCTGCCTCTGCAACTGCATTTCTGCCTTGTAGTTGTGGGCGATGCGGGAGAGCACACGGGCCTGGCCCAGGTTGGGAGCCACGGACTTGATGTCGTTCTCCTCCATCATAGCCAGCAGATTCGGGGAGTCGAAGCCCTGCTGCAGCAGGGCAGCAAAGGTGCTCTCCGAGACGCCTTCTGCACGCAGCAGAGCCACGAACTCAGGGTCAAAGCTCCTCTTCCCCTCCGGCCCAGGGAAGGCAGCGGGCACCGGCGGGTGGGAAGGTGTCGCCACCGCCGTCTCGTAACTGTCGTAGGGACCCTTGGCACCCTCCCGGCTTGGCCCGTAGCTGCTGCCACTGGCAGGGTCCACCACCAGGCAGGTGGGAGCAGCCTGCCTACCCCCCGCCGCCTCGGGGGGCCGCTCCGCCCCGTCACCATAGGCCTGTCTGCCAGGAAAGGGGGGCGGCTCCGCCGCGTACCGTGGGCCAAGGGGCTCCGCGCCATACCGTGCCGGGGAGACATCTCTGCCGCGCATCCGCTGCCCCTCCAGGCCCAGCTTGGGGTCCCTGTAGAGGCGGGTGGCCTCCAGTGGCACGGCAGTGGCCGG
>NW_020799105.1:22976644-23062338 GCF_003259725.1 Athene cunicularia
GCCTGGTCCCAGGACAGCCGGCTGCCGGGCGCCCCGTAGCTCACCAGCGGCCTGCTCGCCACGTGGTCGCGGTAGCAACGGGGGTCCTTGGGCGACCTAGATGAGAGAGATGGGTCGCTGTAGTAATCCTGGGGTGGTAGGGAGCCCCGGCCTGCCATGGCCGCCTGCCGGTCGCAGTAGGCGAAGTCGGGCACAGAGCCCTTCCTGAGGGGCCCCGGGGCTAAGGCGGCATCCTGGTACGGGTACGCCTCTTGCTTCAGCTCCGCGCCGCCCTGCAAGTTGATATCATTACCTCGCGGCGGCTCATACCAGCCACCCTCGCCGCCGTAGGTCAGGGAGCTCCTGCGTCCTGGCAGCCTTTGGTACTCAAAGGTGTTCTCGTTCTCCCAGTTGCCCTCATACCAGCCGGCAGCGTCCCAGCTCTGTGAGCGGCCGATGTTGGGGTGCTTGCTGGGGATGGGCATCGCCACGAGGCCACTTGCTCCCGCCAAAACGGAGAAGAGGAGGCGCCTTCCCTCTCAGCGCTTCTCCGGCATGCATCAAAACCAGACTGTGCTCCGCCTGAGCCCTCCCGGGACTTCAGAAACCACCGACCAGTGGTTTTGCCTTTCAAAGCATTGCCTGAATTATTAATTCTTTGAAACCTTAGCAGGCAAAGCATGAAGCGGCCGCTCTTGCTCCAGGTTGGCAGAGGGACAGACCTTTCCCTGCAGTGAGCTGCAGAAGAGGCGGCCGCGCTCAGCCCAGATGCTTTATCCTCTGCTGCCGGGGCCGGCGCGCGCACATGGACAACTGGCCGAACAGTGTGTGGGGATTAGGAGCTAAATAAAACCGCTAAAGCCCTCGCTCCATGTGACATCATTTCAGCCCGATGAAATCTCCCGCGCGGGCCCAGCCAGCAACCTCAATGCAATTTCTCTCCAGGGAATGGTTTTTGTTTTTTTTTTTTTTTAAATGTTGTTTTCTTAACATGCGTTTTATCTGTTTCAGTTGCCTCCTTCCTCATTAGCTGAGGGCTCCTGTCCACACCAGCACCCACCAGAAATCGGCAACAAGATAACAAAACGTTCACGTATCTGCTCATCCCCACACATGCGCATGTAAAAATAAAAAAGAAAGCTTCAGTGTCAGCTCAATCTTAATCCACCCTGATGAAATGCTAATCCACTACACACAGCTAAGGACAAATTAAATGGAAGCAAGCGGGCAGGCCTAAAAAAAGGCCAATGCAAGATACTCAAGAATACAAGAGAGATTAGAAATTAGTTAGGTATCTCTTTAACACTTTATGAATATTGTAATTTGCTTTGGAAATTACATTTTTTGTTGAAGTTTCAAATTAGCCCTACTAACTAGGCTCCAAAAGGATTCTTTACATTATTATCATAATACATAAATCCTTTCATCATCCCAGGACAGAAAATTGTGGAGGTGTAATCTGAAATGTATAATTTTAAGACCGCAGCCGAGGTCATAGAAAAGGAGGGGAGGATCAAAAGATCTAAAGCCTGGTTTTACAAAGCAAAAAGGAAAAGCAGACTTTCGCCTATTATCTCCAGCTTCCCTCAGAAAAACTACATGTTTATGCGATGGGAAAACACTCAGAAACATCAGACAAAACTCCATTTGTATTTAGCAGTATTTCAATATTCATATGGATTAAGCTTTCTTTACACTTAGAGTAGGCAAAAGGATTTAGATGGAATCACACCATGCAAAATTGTTATTTGGGAATGCAATAAAAAAATTCTTTATATAGTCGTCATTTTCAGAGGAGAGATTAAAATGGCTCCCCAAAACATGCACCTACATTATCACAGGCCGCTCATGCTCAAATATTCCTTTCCAAAGAAGAATAGGTCAACCGTTACTTATCTTGCTAACCACTTCTAGTGAGGCAACACTTTCTTTTTTAATTAAAAAAAAATTCAGATGGAAATGATTTCACCTTTCTCTGCTGTGATCACAAATTTCTTCACCTCCAACACATCCTTCCAGGACAGACCCTTTTAAAAGGAGTAACAGTCACCTTTCCTGGTCTGTTTGCAAGACAGCTTGTGTGTTTTCCCCAGCTAATCCACAATAAATGTTTAGTGCACTCGCCATCACATGATAGACAATTGTGCTCTTATGATAGCTAAAATCACTAATACAGTCTAATGCTTATACTTGCCTATCATACTAATACCTCTGGGCTATATTTCTGACCCAAATACTGACAGGATCTTTGAGTAATCCTTAAATTTCTTTATTGCAGTAAATATTATAAATCCTCTTCAAACACTCTCTCCTCCAATTCCATCCCCAAGAACCACAATCTTTAAAATTATGTGGAGCATTACACAGACATTCAAAACACGTGCTCCAAAAGATTATTTATGCAATTCTCAGAGAATATCTGATTGGCATTATATTGAATTAGCTAACAAACTTAAGGCACATTGGAAAATTTCTTCTTTTGTGAGAGTCAAAATGGGAAGACACATTTGTGGCTTATAAATAAAGCAGAGAACATTTTAACAAACAAAAACATTTTATTACAACAACATTTTGCTAAAGAATAAAATGTATCCCAACTGGGTACAGCAAGATCTGTGCCATTTGTTTGTTCTGAAGCAGCAAAAGAAAGCTACCAAAAATGTATATGAAAATAATAAAATCCTGGTCTATAGATCAAGGGCATCTTCCACCACTGTCTTCAAAGAAATCACTAAAAAACACAAGCACCATGTTAAGCCCTAGTTGACAATGGAAAAAAACCACACCATTGAGAAATTAAATCTCAAAAATGCTGATCCTGAACAACTGCAAGCAAAGTCAGAAAGGGAGCTTTGAGCATTTACTACCTCTGAAAAACCCAAAAACTTTAATAAGCCCTTGGGTTGCATGAGGGACACAGAAAAGCAGCCTTGCCCAAACCAAGGGATCTGTGACTGGTGGCCATGCCCTGCCCAGCTCCAGCATGCGCACAGGTGACAGCAGGACCAGAAGAGCCACCTCCAACCTCCCCTCAGCCCAAGAGCAGGAGCAGCCCTACGCCTGGGCTCCAAAAACCACCCCCATGCCCCTGGCCCAGCCTGTTCTTCCACAGGCGCAACCTCGCAGCCCTCCAGCAGAAGGATGCGCTCTTCTCACACCTGCTTCGCAGGAGCCAGGAAACTTTAACTTCAGACCCGCCGCTGGGAACACATCAATATGGATGATTTATCCCATACGTGCTGACCTCAATGGAACAAATAAACTATTCTTGTGCTCCAAGCCCAGCAGAGGTAAATGGGAAGTGGGGCGGTAGGACTTGTACTTTTCCTTGCAGCTATAGGGCAGATGTCTTCTTTGGAGGGCTCTGCTGGCCCTTCTTGCTGACCAAGAGCTGTCACCAACCCCCACAGTCCAGGAGCCGTGGAGCTGGGCAGCCTCCCACACCACCATGGCAGCAAAGGAAACGTTATACCCCCAGTGAAGCAAGACATGAATAAGAAATGATTGGAATAAAATATTTATGGTTGGGCAGTAAGGGTCTTTTATTTTTCTTTTTTTGGCACTCTTAAAAGCAGCGCCTATGCAAATTCCCGTAAGTCTGTCGCTATTTCTGAATTCAGACCTTGGCAGCAATGGCCAAGAGAGGACATGAAGGCACCGGGGCACAACCCAAGATAACAAATCTCATATCTGGACTTCCTGGGAGTGGAGGTGGTTCCCAATGTGAGTGGGAGATGAAGGACTGCGGGACAGGCGGAAAATTTATCCTCCCTTTATCTTCTAATTCTAGAGGTATTTGGGGGGAAAAAAACCCACACATGAAAAAAAAAAAAAGAGCTGATTAAGAGATTAAATGCTCTGGTATTTCAGATCACATGAGCAATACAGAGTTTTGACTTAATACCCTGAGTTGCAGTTTAGTGTTGATTTAATATACGGTAAATTTTGCTGTGATAAAATGACTACAGGAGAATTCTGCTCTAAAAAAAAAAAGTAACGACAGAGTAGAAGAAAGGTGGGCCCATAGTATAAACACCACTTTCAAAAATGGATGGCATGAAATCTGGTTCTGGAAACAACTCACAATGGATATGAAACAAGCATCTTACACAGTGCTAGGAAGTGCTGTTTTCTTCCCATGAGGAGTCTGTTTTCCACATAAAACCCATGATATGAAATCAGGATGCTAAATCTGCAACACAAATGTGTAAACAACATTTCCTGGTGTCTGCTGCACTGACTCCGGAGAGGTTAGATGTGAAATTAAATTCACATTGATTAAAAACATTTCATTACAAATTCTGAAAGCAAGTTGCTGGAAAAATTACTCCGTGCAACAAAGTAGTGAAGACTGGTTTTGGTTTGGCTTTTTATTATTTTAAAATACTTTTCAATTAGAAGTTTAAGTCTTGTTGCTATTGGAAAAAATGACTTTTAATGTAGCAAAACGTTGATGTTTTCTCCCAAATTATCTCCTTCTGGGAGAGAGTACAAATGAAAATGTAATGAATATGCCAAACGTCACTTCTGGCAAAAACTGTAAGGTGCATCAGTATTGGAAAGGCTATTTCTCATTTAAAGGCAAAAGAATCCTACCCCCAGTAGTGAAAAATCCTCTAGAGAACAAACATATCTCATGTTAATGGAGAGAGCAGGTATCGGGACACCCAGCCTTTATACTTCGTTCCGCCACTGTCAGCAAGTAAATTGCTTAATTTCTTACTCGCAGATTCCCCTTCCATCAAAGAGGCATATAATAATATCCACCTATCACACTCAGATAGTGTTAAGATTAATCAGTGATTGTCATATGTTTTCAGGTGACAAGGTACAAAGCTACCGGGAGGATAAATGCTTCTGCTCTCACTGCCTGGGCTTTCAAGGACCACGTGTGACTGTGCCTAATGACCCCCAAAGCTCGGGAAACCTTTTCTGAACACTGACCTCCTACGTTCAGCTTGCAGGACGCCAGGGAAGCAGAAACGAGCTGGTGCTAAACTATCCTGTGGTATACCATGGATGCTATGGAGAGGAAAAGGAATAGCACGCACAGCAAATAATGCATGCAAGCACACGCGCACAAATTAAAAAAAATTGGGATAAGAAAAGCAGGAAGAAAATGTTCCAAATCCTTGGAAATTACTGCATTTGCTAAAATTTGGCTCTGCAAAAATCTCTCTCACAGTGGCAATAAGAACTCTGCCTAGATGGACTTTCTAACAGACTCCTGAAATTAGAGGAGTACAAAGAGAAAATTAGCAGGATTGTGCCGGAATCATTTTCAATAATCAAAGGAACAGAACAGCATCTGAAAGCACTCAGCGCTTGAAGCCATGCCACATGCTTTTACCAATTTCCAAACCAAAAGCATAGATGCTTTGTAACTTCAACAAAACACTCTCAAATACCAACTTGGTGCATTACAACAAAACACTCTTAAGATCAGCCGATTATTAAACAATCATTGCCTCATGTAACTCTGTATTTTGATGACTTTAAAGCAAAAAAGAAAAGCTTACATCCATTTGTAACTCAACCCCCCTGGCGCTGGGATAGAAATGTGCCGTAACCGTTGGCTCACAGGCATTACAAGCTCCAGGAATTCACTAGCACACGCCGCCTCTAAATGTTACGCACAAACTGGAATCTGTAACTGGGTTCAATCGCTGTTCCCACCAACTACACACAAACGGGCCCATGCATATGGAAAATAAAAGGTCAACATCATACCTAAATAAATGTGGAGGCACAGCAAAGGAGCCTATCTCCCTCCCATGCCAAATAAAGCAGACGTTTACTTTCAGAACTGATAACGCAGTATCGCGGTGCCGTTCCAAGTGATTTCCCAAGAATCCCCCCAAACCCCACGCGTCAACGTGATGAGAGAGGATGCAAAGCCTCTTCCGCTCACACCTGCTGGCGTCGTGCTGAGAAGGCACACAGAGACATTTCGCATAATGAAACTACAGTGACCTTTTACTTGATCACCACGGACCAGACCGCTTGCCTCTCTGGTGCTTTTCTGTGCTCAGAAGGAATTTGGTATAGGAGACAGGCCCCTTCCCACCCTCCCAGTCAGCCAGCCCCACATCTCAAATCACTGCCACATGCCAACAACTCTGTAGCTGGAGGCATTTCACCTGTCTTTTGTTGAAAGGCACCCAACCCCAAATTACCTTGTATTAATTGCAGAATAAGGTGGGTGCAGAAGCACCCTGGTGAGCACGCAGTAACTTGTCACCTCATGTTATCCTGCTCCCCTGGTAAAGCCCTAGTGATTCGCTGTCAGGATGAAAATCAAATTACAGGTAACAAATACAGGAAGTTAGCAATAACCTAAAATACACTCACAGTTGAAAACAAGAAGCCCAGCTGTAAAACACAATTTGAGCCATTGGAATGAGCCCTACAAGCTCTTGAAACTTCAATCAGAAACAATTTTGCCTTCAAGTAGAGGGAGACTCCAATAAAAGTTAGCAGAAACAGCACTGTCACATTCCTGCATCAACAAAGGGATAATAAAAATATCAGATGTATCCCTACACGCTTTCAAAGACTACCAAATAAAAATCAATCTGGATGCTGAACGTCAGTCTAAAAGCCAGTAGACAAGGTTCACTGGGCACATCCCTCAACTATTGGCAAAGATCTAATCTACGAATGCTCTTAAAAATAATCCTCTAGAAATCACATCAAGCACCTTGTCTCCAAAACTGGGTATTAGTCTTTGAGGTCAAATCTCATCATTTTTAATAAGAATTCAGGATCAAGATTTAAATAGCATATGTAATGAAAAGCATGGGAATTATATCTGTCCCAGAAAGCAGCAGAGAAATCCATTGTTAAATATATATTGTAATTCTGAACTCTGCCATGCATGTCTGGGCTTTGCACAAAAAATAATTAATTACTAGATTGTAACATGGTCCTGAGGAGATAAACAGGCTGGGGTTCAGGGTGTCTCTCCGCCTTACTTCCCCTGATGATGCCAAGAGCTTGAAATACTTACTTCCCTTGAAGACCCAAGGCAGATAAAATCCAAAACCAAAGCAAACCAGGAGAAAATATTACTTTAGCTAAAAAAATATTTATGCATTGCTTTTTAAAAAGATTGGTATTTTGTGTTATTGTATTGCAATAATCCAAGTATCAGATGTGGAAGGACCACATCTGCAGGTAGGCCTTACTGTGGCTCCTCAGCATCCATGGGGACAGTTATGGGGGACGGCTGCTCCCCGATGGGGATGATACCAAGGATGAAGCTCCCAGCCCTATATCCCTTGCTTAGGTTCATTTATTGATTCAAATACCCGTTATCAGCAGGAAGCGACGCTGTTCTCTCAAATGGATGTCAATCTATAACTATAGGCTATTCTGTGAACTGAAGCTGTTTATTAGTAAGTTTTGAGGTGCTAGACGGCAGCAGAGAGTGTTTTGTTTAAAAAAAATAAAAAGACAATCTAAAAAAAAAGACAAAACAAATAGTGTTAAACTAATGGGCTATATAAAAATGTCAGTAAGAAATGATCGATGTCATTTAATTTTAAAGCAACAAAAATGCACAGCCAACTCCAGAAAACTTGCTCTTTGAAGAAAGCCCTCAGATATAAAAGATGTAATGAAAACCTTCACTGTTTTGGCACTTCGATCTATTACATCTGTTTGTGGATACCAAGAAATATAAAAGAAGAGTTGTGTAATGTGTTCCTCTACAGCTTTATTTTAGTATAGCCAGATGTCCTACTCCCGTCAAAATATTTTCTAGTAAATATTCAGTAGAATCAGAATCAAACCTAAAAGCCTGGTCCAGATCCAGACATCATCAGTCCTTGAAAAATTCTAATTTAGCAGTTAGATACGAGTTTCTTCTGCTATTTTGAGGGCAAATCCATCCTGTTCTCATCTGTCTCAGAGGACTGATCATTTCCCATCACGTGTTTGGAAGAGGTAAAGCAGCCAACTTCCACGCTCTGGATGCTGGAGGCGGCTTCTGCAGCGTTCCCAAACTCCAGAGCTTGGGAACAGGCGACAGGGCTGCTCCGAGGCCACCGCTCCAACAACACGGCTTCTGAGTGCTTATTCTGGGGATATTATAATTTTTTGGAGTAATCTTGAAATGGGGGGGGGGATTTAGAGAAACAAGAAAAAACCCAGATACGATGACAACATGTTAATCCCTAAACCAGTTAATTTAAATGGGAAGTGTGGTAAGGATGAAAATTAAGTTGATGGTATTGAAGTCATCAGCTGTAATTGTTTCTTAATTAATGACATGAAGTTATAAAGCATGTTACATGGAACCTTGTCTTAAGGCTAGGGAAAATGGAAAAACACAAGGCAGAATTAAGAATCAGATACATATTAAGTTACCATAAATATGGGCTTAAACACGAGGAGAACACAACAGAAGTATTTTTTCCTATTCCCGTGCATACAGCACTCAAGTCTCAGGGAAAGGGGAGCTCTCTCTCTGTCTTGCAGTAGCTTGGGTCACATATCTATTACCAAAAAGTTGCATACCAAATTAATGAAATTTTTGTCTGTAACCTTATCTAAATGTCTTTACCGGATGCCTGGGGGATTTTGTCAGTATGGTTTCATATCTGGCTCAAGTCCTAAATCTTGTCATGCGTATCCCTCCATGGCACGTCACAGGAGACTGACTGCATGTAAGTGAATGTATAGGAAAATAATCTACACAGAACTGCCAGACTATTTGAGCAGCCTACGCCTCCATGCTCTAAGGACAACAGCATTCCTGCAGATAGGAGTTAGCCGGTACCTCTGTCACAAAGCACAAATACAGAGAGATCTTGATTCAAGTAAAAGGGTTGAAAAATCATGGAGTAAAGTCCACAACCTTGAATAATGCCTGCGAACCCACCGAGGTTGCTTGAACTTTCTTCATCCATAGGATTCTGTCCTATTTTTTTGAAAATCTTAAAATTTTAAGAAAACCTATTAATGGTGAGTAATTCCTAAACCTGCTATGCCTCTATCAGCGAATGGGTAATTAAAAGCACTGCTGGATGGCATACTTTTTATTGCTCACATTGGTAAAATGAGGCGTAATCCTGCTTTCGTATGAATTTGAAGTAATGTTTTGAAGCCTCCATAAAGGCCAAAGAATTTCCTATGGACTCTCACAAGAACAAAACATCAGGAGCAGCCAGACAGATCTTCAGTTAGCATACATCAGCACAGGGTACAACGGCAGAGGATCTGACAAGCTAACTCTGCCTTTTCTCTAGGCAAAATGTGGTAAGCAATCCTTCCTTAAAAGCCTGATAGTTTATGTGCTTTGAGGTGGAAACTCAAAAAAAAAAGTATAGAAAGCTTTATTGTTGGGGGGAAATCCTTGTACTGTGTTTTATATTCATGGAACAAAGAAACTCAAATCCACTCGAAAAAAAAAGCGGCCTATATTTATTCTAAATAAGTCCCTTTTACTCAGGACAAGCAGTTTCTTCCACATTTGATATCATCTTTAACTCATTGTTTCTCATCAAATGACTAGTGGTGATAAGAATTTCCTGAGATAATAAGATTCCATTTCTAAGTAAAAATAAGTATTATCAGATGCTACTTGGCATTCAAATTTGCAAGAATGGAAGAAAATTCCCCCACCCAAATATCAAAGGTACTCATGTTGGCCACTGTTTATAAATAGGAGCAAGAATTGGAGGCAGCCCTTTTCCAGAGTTGTCCAGTCACTGCTGAGACCCTCAAGACACGCAATGGTCTGGGAGAGAAGTGCTGAGCATTGAGACAACTCGTTTTTTGACATTATATCTACCACAGTGTCTTATATCTGATTATTCCTACACAATGCCGTGTTAACAAAACACTAAGGCCTGGAAAACAAGAGGACGCCAGAATTCAGGTTGCTTGTACAACTTTCATTTTGACTGCTCTGTAGTTTTTAAGCACATTTTCCCATCTGCTTCCACGAGCAAGTTCCTCTGTTTTTTAGCACAAATAGACTGTAGTTGTTGAATGAGAACCTATTCCGTATTCTGCTGTTATTGGTGTGTGAGCCCAGACCTCAAGGACACACTGTTCAAATACTGCTGAAAAGCCAGAATCATTACAATTCTTCAGGGGCATTTCTAAAGAGGGTTGGCAGGGTTTTTTGGTGGTGTTTGGTTGTTTTGTTTGTTTGTTTTTGTTTTTTAACAGTAAGAAAGTACACCACCAGCAAGAACTGATGGTGCAAATATTAAGTCCACTTTTATGGATGAGAAACTGAAATAAACAGCAGATAATAAGCACCCCTGCCACAGATTCAGGTTTGTATTTACCAGTGTAACTAGTATTACATAGTATATTTATTCAAACATCACTGGATATGGTTTGCATCGATTTCCATCACAGGTGGAAATCTCTGTCCACTCTTGAAATGACTTAACCAACCTTATGCAGCCATGGCTGAGAACTTTGTTTATGATGAAGCCATCCTCTCTTTGCCCAAACTCCCTCCTCTGTTCCATAAACCCCTTCCCACCTTTGCAAAAAAAAAAAAAAAAAGCGCTTTCCCCTTCAACCTTCAGCAAGAAAACCAGACCACTAACCCAGCAGAAAATTCTCCAGATTTTTGGTTGTTGGGTTATTTATGGCTGGTTCAGCAACTGCAACTGGGAAGTTCCCCAACTCAGGAATTCAGAGCAATGACCAGGCACATACACGGATCAGCAGCACTAGGGCCACGTTGTCTCCTGACTGCTGCAGGACACGTGGATTTTGCTCCAAGTAGCAGACGCTGACTCAGCTCCTTTTCAGATCATATGTGCTTTGTTGTAACCATCAGGTACTCTAAGCTGTGAACTCTTCAGAGTGGACAACCTCCTTAAGGAGGGCTTGGTCAAACTCCAGCAAACAGCCACCACCACAAACAAACAAATAACAAGCAATCAACCGAACTGCCTGCTGCAGGAACAATGGCGCTTCCTAGTTCATCTTGAGTTTCCTGCTCCAGCCTGAAAATGCACGTATATCACCGAAGTGCTCCTGTTTCTTTTCCTTTGAAGTGCCACAAAAATCAAAGGGGAAAACATGAGAACGGAGAGGAAACTGCCATCCCAACTGGCCAGCGTATCACGGGAAGGTGCTTATTCAAGGTTTTCAAGCCAAACTATTATATCAAACAACTCAGACCTATCCAAGGGGCATCAGTATCGATGGTGGTGTCCCACTCCCACTGATAGACAAGGGTATGTGGAGGGTTAAGGCCACACACAGATACTATAGTGACTGCAATGTAAATGCTTGAAGAATTCCTCCAAGAAATAGGAAGTGTGGGTAGCACTCAGGAAGCCTCATCCAAAGAGGACACTAGGGTGCCACTCAGAATATAAGTAAGTCAAAAAGCCAAGAGAGTCATGCATTAAGCACTGAAAGTATTATGTGCCTGTGCTGGGATTTATTTGCCATTAGACATATCAAAGGACCTGAAAGAAAACAAAGAACATGAACGGCTTGTTTGGCACTGCAAACTTTGCTAGTTTGCAGAGAGTTTTGGTGGCACAAACTGAGGCGTAAGGACGTGATTTCCCACTGGATAATGAGAAACTCTGAAGCAAAAAAACTCGATCAGAGAAATGTATGGGCTCACTTGGCCTCACAATTATTTTTTTCTCTTTGCGCTGCTTTCATCTCAAGGCTGCCACTTTTTGGGGCTTGTGCTGAAAGCTCAACTGACTCATAAATTATGTCAGTGCAAACTTTAACCTATAAAGCCAGGCATTAAAATTTCATGGCAGTGGTGTTGAAGACGGCAGGCTAGCGCCGTTGCAAGGGTATGGAGCAGAAGCAGCACTTGCGATCATCAGAGAGGAATTCTGTTGTTGGGAAACCCGTGTTTTACACACAGACAAGGCACTGCCATGCTGTATCCTGGATGTGCTACCATTACTGCCTCATACCCATTAAGTTTTGGCATTTCATGAGGAAATAACAACACAACCTTGCACACTGCCACAGCACCTTCTCCTCTGGTTTTCCACTCAGACTGTTCCCAAATACACTGCCAACAACTGCAAAGGGCTGCTCCTCACTCCCTGGCTAGCTCCTGGTAGTACTTTTAAACCATATTCACCAAAGCACAGAATAAAGAACAGCTGAGCAAGCAGGAGGCTGGGCAGCAGAAATGATGCTTCAAGCTATTTCCTTGCCCAGGAATGCCTTGTGTGAGCACCAGAGCCCCAAAGGGAGTGATGGGCACCATGTGCCAAGAGTGCCCCTTCTGAGCTTGGGGTTTCTTGGAGGCATTGCTGTACACCTTGTTCTGCCACAGGTGGCACAGAAAATAAGTTACACCTCCATCTCTTTCTGTTGTTGTTTCCTAAACGAATGGCAGGTGAGATTCTGCCCTGAGGGTTTGAAATCACTGCTGGGAGAGGGGCACACTGCAACAAGCCACCCTGACCAGGGTGTTGCCCAGCCAGAGGCACAACCATCTGTGGCCAGACTCTGCAGCTGAACCTTCCCTTCAGCAAAACAGCAAGGAAAACAGCCTAACAGCAATATTGCACATCTTGCCTGCGTTCTGTCAGCTTAGCAGAGCCTGACATGGTTCCTCCTCAACCTGGAGCCTCACTCACTTTCTGCTGCCCAGAGGGAGGCAGAGGAGTTTAGGAGCACCGAGGAAGAGCAGGAAGAAACTGCCAGGCAAGACATGGAGAAATAACACACATACCTGCAGGATCACGCAGTTGGAGACCGTCATGACAAATTAGTATCAGTGTGGTCATGAAAGATAAAATCATTGAATCACAGCCTCGTTTAGGTTGGAAGGGACCTTAAAGCCCATCTAGTCCCACCTCCCTGCCACAGGCAGGGCCACCTTCCACCAGCCCAGGTTGCCCAAAGCCCCGTCCAACCTGGCCTTGAACCCTGCCAGGGAGGGGGCAGCCACAGCTGCTCTGGGCAACCTGTGCCAGGGCCTCACCCCTTCACAGGGAACAATTTCTGCCTTAGATCTCATCTAAATCTCCCCTCTTTCAGTTTAAACCCGTGACCCCTTGTCCTATCCCCACACCCCTGATCCAGAGTCCCTCCCCCCTTTCCCGCAGCCCCTTTCAGCCCTGGGAGGCCGCTCTAAGGTCTCCCCGCAGCCTTCTCTTCTCCAGCTGAACCCCCAACTCTCTCAGCCTGTCCTCACAGGGGTGCTCCAGCCCCCCCGAGCATCTCCGTGGCCTCCTCTGGCCCCGCTCGAGCAGGTCCGTGTCCTTCTGCTGTTGGTGCCCCAGAGCTGGACCCAGCCCTGCAGGGGGGTCTCACAGAGCGGAGCAGAGGGGGAGAATCCCCCCCTCGCCCTGCTGCCCACCCTGCTCTGGGTGCAGCCCAGCACACGGGGGCCTTTCTGGGCTGCCAGCGCATGTTGCTGGCTCACAGTCAGTTTTCCATCCACTGATACCCCCAAGTCCTTCTCCTTGGGGCTGCTCTCCAGCCACTCCTCGCCCAGCCTGGATTTGTGCTGGGGATTGTCCCGACCCATGGGCAGGACCTTGCCCTTGGCCTTGCTGAACTCCATGGGGTTTGCATGTCCCACCTCTCCAGCCTGTCCAGGTCCCTCTGGATGACATCCCAGCCCTCCAGCAAGGGGAACCTTATTTCTCACAGCACCTAAGTTTGAGGGCAAGTTGTCTGAGCTCCTGCTCTCACTCTCCTTGTACAGGCTTTGTCCTTGCTCTGACTCACTCTGTGCTCACCTTCCCCTAACCCACTGCTCCCCCTCTGCAGGCCTGTACTGGGCAGAGGTCCCCACCTCACCCCCCACCCCCCTCTGCCCAGAGGAGCCTTACAGAGCACACAAAACAACCCTCAGCTGTGTTAGCTGCACTCACTTCATTTCTTTCAAAGGCTGAGAAATTGTCCCAAATTTGGGAACAACAACAGGCACACTCCTGACACCACAGCAACTCTGCTGCAAAATTCAGACCCTTTTTATCTGAAACAGAGCAGGCGGGTACCGTGGTTTCCACACTGTGTGGTTGCAGGATTGCAGCTCTGCTTTGTTTCAAACACAGCAAAAATAACATCCCTCTCCATCTCCCGCTCAGACACGGCTCCACAATTTTTGCTGGAATTTTTCTTTTTTTAAATTCACCCTGAGGTAAAAGCTCACCATGGAATGGAAAATTTCAGCTCAAACAGATTTAAAATGTGGCAAAATTACAAGCTAATGGGAACAGGATCTGAAGTAAGGGGTGCTGGACAAGTCTAACTAAACACAGCACCAGCAGCTCCACCTCTAAAGCATATTTTGATCCACTATGTAATTGGACACAATTCCACAAACAGGAATTATGTAAACCACCCTGCATATATTATTTTCAAAAGCTCCAGCCATTCACTGGGTACATCTTTCTACCCACATGGATCCAATTACAGAATAGCACCCAAACTCTCTGGGACAACCAGTAAAGAAAGAAATGGGTAAGTCAAGATCACTCTGACTTTACTTCATTCAGACGGACATCACAAACCCGTTTAATTCTTAAAAGACCACTCTAAATGTGTTTACTCCAGGCTGTTGCCCTAAGATTCCTTTATCCCCTCAAATCCACACCTTCATTTCACCCGTATTCTTCTATGGAGCGAAATCTGTTACCTGGTGCATAAAGCTCACCTCTTCAAAACAGCCTGCTTAGAGCAAAAAGTAATGCCATCACAAAAAGATGTCATAACTATGTATTAAAAAAAACCAAACAACAACCAGAGGAACTGGTCAAGCCGGGCAATGCAATGAGGCTGAACTGCTTCTCTTCCTGGAAGACTCATAAATCTGCCTATAAAGGCTATGAACTAGTGTTTTCAAAGATACCACCCTTCTTGTATGGCTTGGATTATTTTTCCATGCCAGATGCACATTTAACTGAGTAATACAAACACTGCAGCTTCTTAATATACTCTTTTAATACCGTGACAGTTTGTAAACTATTTCCCTCAATCTGTGAGTAGTTATGTTTTTAGTAAGCCTGTATGAAGAAGAATCTGGCTGGCAGTAGGGACGGTGATTACAGTGTGCAGCCCGAGGCTACTTCACCTCCAGACCTGCCACCATCCTACTGCATGGAATAAAGCCCCTTCCTAGCAAACTCTCCAGGGTGTTTGTGTTGTGAATTGTAAAAGCAATGGTACAGTATATGCAGCTTCATAAACCCCAAAGAATTCCACCTGTGTACTGCAAAACATGTAGCTTGTCATCAGGTAAAGACAGCTCTGTACCCAATCACTTTTTAAAAGAGAAAAGCTGCACAAGTGCTTCCACAGAATGGGAACTCCTGAAAACCAACTTCTTTGGACCATGCTGCACTTGGCTTGATGGAACACTAGTGATTCTTTCCACTGAACACCATTCTGCTAGCAAAGACTCCTCTCCTCAGTCTGCTGAAGTAGTTCCCTCATTTCTTATCATCTTTCACTGATTGCTCCATAAACCTTTCAAGACAAAACCAAGAGAAATGCTCTTTTTTTTTTTTTCCCAGTGTGTGTTTTCACAGCAGCTGGCACGACCCCTTTTCAGTGCTTTACTATGATACAATCCAAGATTAAGAGCCTATAATAAAAAATAGCCATCAGAGATGTCACTATGGTATACTGCTGTCCTACAAGCCCAGCATTTTGGCAGACACTAAGCTTTCTGCAAGGTAATTTATACAGTGTTGCTTACACTCAGTCCTAATCCTGTTGCTTATAAATACAACACAACAGTGTCTTACTACAGCGAATCCCACAAAACAAGTGGCAAACGACAAAATATACTTTAAAAAGTTGTCTTTTGCACATTTACAGATTAGAAAGGAATATCTTTTGACCAAGAAAGAAGAAAAAAGCTCATATATCAGAGGAAAATAATCTAAACTTCAATCACATCTAAAGCTCCGTTAGCAGGTTCGTTGTACGATCCTTTTGAATTTCTTGTACACTCAGCAACTAGATCTGATAGTAAACATCAAACCAGGAAGGCAGCTTTTGAAAATCCAGGCTCAGCTGATACAACTCTTTTAAGTCAAGTTCAAAGTAAATTTTGAAGATGAGATAGCGTACCACACCTGAGTGTTTATGACATTCAATAGAAGAAATAGGCAGCTCCACACTGCAGTGTACCCTGCACACTCTTCCTAACTCTCATCTTCTCTGCCTGCCCCCTCCAAAATTAACAGAGCAAAATTAATAGAGCTAAGTAACTCATGACAAGTTTAAAGCAACAGCAGAGGAGTATTACTTTGGCATGCAAGAGTAAGCAATATTTAACACACAAAAATCAAGGCAAAAGTCACCCCGTCTTGCTGATCAGCATTTTACACTCACTGGAAACTCCACAAAGCCCCACACATTTTGCTTGAATGGATGCAGCACAATTCCCCCATGAGCTCTATGCTTTCATCCACGAGCAAAACCTATTTCACCCCATTTGCATTCATGTAATACTGCAGATTGTTACCCTGCAGGCCACTATCCATCTCCTGAAGAGCAGAACACTGGAACTCTTTAAGAGACATAAATTAAGATATTCTTCCTAAAATAACACTGTTCTGCTTTTGCTGCTAGTAAAACTTGCAGAAGTGTTGGTCTGCATAGGAGAATTATTGGAGTGTTACACCAAAAAGTCAGAGCTTGTTTACCATCACTCAATTTCTATCTTAAGTAACTTACACTACGTGAGCTGCAACAGAAAACATTATCTAAAACCACTTTCTGCTGGAAAACTAGAACAGAAGGTAAAAGTCACCTGTGCTCTGATACTGTAACATACTGCTACTAAAGAATGATTTACAGCAAATCTGCCTTATCACCACACACCAGCAAAAGAAAAGCTGTTCCAACAATACACCCAAACTTAAGAAATACTCCAACAACAACTTTTAAATTTGCCACCTATTTCTTATAGGATGATAGTCAATATTACAGGAGATTGTCTACTTTCACACCCCCGAGTGACACGTTGTCTTGGACACTGCAACTGGCACCACATGGAGCGGGAAGGGACGGTAGAGTTGTGGCACCAGCCTGTGTGTCTCAGCTCTTTCTCTAGTCAGAGGAGACCTCCAGAAAGCAACACATTTAACAGAGCATAACCCTTTTCTAAAAATAGCATAAACTTAAGCTCTGTTTCAAATGGGGACTGACAAGATCAGTTCAGTAGAATTTAGGATAAAAGGAGAAGACCTGGTAATTAAACAAAAATCCTCTTCACAGGACTGCAGATGACTTTGAAATGAGTAAGCAGTGTGTCCTTTCCCAGTGCTATATGACTGTATTTTGAGTCAGCAGAAAGGGCAGGGGATCTAGAACTAGATCTGGTCTCTTCATGACTAAGTGCAGTAAGAAAGAAGGAAAAATTAGATATTCCACCTGAGCCATCCATCAGCTCCCACAGAAAAGCTGGAGCACACTCTTACCTTCACAAATTCTGTCCAGTCGCTGCCGCTTGACTTTGTGTTTATCCACAAGTGCCATTCTTGACGAATTTTGTAACTTTCTGATTCAAAAAGCAAAGTAGTCCCCCAGGAACTCAGGAAAACTCACAGGAGTCGGCGTGCATACCGCCACTGTCGATCCTGCAGAGGAACGAAAGGATTCATTAGGATTTCCAGCACACTAGGTGAGATCTACCCGTCCCCAAGAGCAGAGCAGGTTTGTGAAAGGCCAGTAGCGAGTTTAGTGCTTCCAACCCCAGCGTCCCGGCGGTCACACATCTTATACTGAAAATCAAGCTTACAGCCCCTTTATCTTCCCTGCGATCAGAAAAAACAGCACTGTACACGAGAACTGCCGAAACGCTGGATGGCCTTCCCAGTTTTATTTCCGTCTTAAAAAAAAAATAAATCTATTCCTAGCAGATAAAATCCATTAAGCTATTTTGTAGGCTCACAGACACTGAAAGATTATTAGAGAGTATATAAAAGGAAAAAAGGAAAAGGAGCTTTTGCTCTTCCAGTACTTTCACTCACATACAAACCACTTTCATGTCTTATTTAAGCCTTGCCTTGTAAAAGTCATCAATGGACCTTGAATTTGTAACTAGACCTTGGTACATATTCCAGCTGTCACCACAGCCTGTCCTTACCTTCATGCTCGAAGGGCTAACATTAAACTTTGGGTGACAGCCACCATTTCTAGCGTACACACTTTTAAACGCCGATGAAATAAAGCAGTCCATAAAGTGCTACGTGTGGCTGTTTCATAAGAAATGCTCTACAAAGGGACAACAGCTGCAGGCTTTGCTGCATTTTGGTGACACAGAGAAAGACCCTAAACGGATCCACTCAGGTCTGATGCTTTTGTTCCCACAGAGAGGCAAAGGTTCGTTTAATCCCCGAACGCTCCGACCTGCGCTCAGGCTGCAGACCCTGAACGTGCCACTGTGGCACTTTGTACCCAGCAGCTTTGTTGTAAAATCCAGGTACAAGTTTTTCAAAGCAAGTTCCACACAGTATTCATGAATCAAGACGTACAACAAAAGACCTCATGCTGACAGCTGAATTCAAACAATTCAGCACTACATGCACTAATTTTCTACCGAGTTATGCTACACTACCAGTGATCCAATATCCTCTTTTATATTTTAAGGTGAAGACAGATGACCCTGATAAGAGCTACAAACCTTCAGGGATGGATCCTGCTCAGGAGGCTCCTGCCCCCCCTGCAGCCCTCCACAACCCTTTTAAGCTCACTTAAAGGCACCAGAACAGCAGAATTATTGGAAAGCTGTGATTTCTAGAAACAAAGCAAAACACCACTGTGTTTTCAGATGTCTCACAAGGAGAGAGGGGAAGAGAAAGGCAGGCACGAGTGCACACACAGCAAGAATCCTCTCCTGAGTGGCCACCTGTATCACGCTGCAAGATCTCAACCACTCTGCTTACAAAGGACTAGAAAGGGTTAAAAGAAAGTAATTCTGAAAAGCCAGCAACAACCACAAAGTTGGTACCATTCATTCAGAGTGGCCCCCAAACAGCTCCTCTGTGGCAGGCGAATTTTCACACTGCGTTATAAGCAAACAAAATTTTCCACAGCAAACTAAAATACTGCTGGGTTCACGTGATCTAGGATGCATGGAAAGAAGAACCAGGAAAATCCAAGCTGATGTCCAAAAGTTGGCCTTGGGCAACGTCTGTAACCTTGATTTCTGCTTCCCCTTCTGTAGAGCAGCAATAGCGACACTTAACCCATCCTCTCTAAACACTTCAGGTTCTTCGTAGTCACAGAGTCCAGTCAGGGGTTTCTACCCTGCATTTTATTCCTCTGGAATATCTTATGGCTCTCCTAAAACCACGCCAGTGAAGCAATAACTTCCCAGAAAACACAGTTAACAAATGCAATAGGCTAGGCAGAGCGTGCGAGGGGTAAAGGCTCTAACAAAGCCGCTGCATACCGAGATGACAATTTCATGGAGATTATTGTTATTATTATAAATGGTTATCAATTATGCATCACATTGATAGTTAATTTATAAAAGGAAAAGGGTTGTGTTGGTACAACTGAATTCTGACTAAGGGAAGATAGGCGATTTCCTGGTAGTTAATGGCCAATTTCCCAGCAGCGCAACTGCAGCATAATCTCTGAGATTTATAGCAATAATTAATTGATTTTTTTTTAAACACAGGGATGCTAAAGAGCACGATTCCCACTCACATTAATAATTAATGCAACATTCTAAAAGAAGCAGAAAACTTCCATTCCAGAGGCAGAAGCTTGCTACAGTCAAAATATTTCTTACAACAGAAACTGTTAGTGTTGCTGAAGTCAGAGTAGCAAACAGCATCTTCATGAACAACATTTAAAAGCATACATGTGAATTTTTGCCTCTATTACATCCCACTCCACTTTCAGCGAGAAAAGCCAAGTTATGAAGAAGTCACATCAGGAGAGAAAAAGTTAGCATTTTCTTCTGAAAACGCTCAAATGGTTCATTATGTTGGGGCTGCAACTCTTCCCCCCCTCCTTTTTCCAAACAAAATCAATATGCAAAGTGTATTTAATTTTGACAGAGTGCATTTTCTGATGGATGAATGCTTCCATTAAAGTTTTTTTTTCTCCTGCCATCTCAATTCCCTGCATTACTCCCTGGAGGAAAACTTTCTACAAAAGAAACTAATAACAATCAGAGAAATTACTGCTCATATTATCAGAATCCCACACAGCTTAATGTAATGCCCATGAATGAACACCATCCTAATGATGTTAACTATTCCATCTTTGTCTGACAGGTGTCCAGGATGATACCAACCGCAATAAAAGACCAACTCAGAAGACTTGTTAAAATTGTGGCAGGAGCTGCCGAGCAGGATTTGGCAGGGATGGATAAAATGGAGAGAAGCAGATGTGCAGGGCACAGAAACAAGTGGATATTCCCCAGCCTTCGTATGAAGCTGTAATTAAGAAAGCAGTTCTTCCATTTGTGGGATGGAGGATGCAATTAGTTGCGCACCCAACTTCAATCTATCCTCAATGATTTCTCCATCCAACCCAATCTCAAAACAATCGCAAGGCTAAATGTCCCCTGCAATAAAATAAATACAATCAGGCTAGGCAGAACAAAAATCATGGTCAGCAATTAAAATAGAAGAAAACCTCATTGTATAAGGAAATTTGAGAGAGAGAGAGGTGCACGCACAAAAATTGTACTTCATCTTCAGCAAGATTAGGAAACAAGTGAAGTGATTTACATACAGTAATTGCATGGCCGTGTTAGCCTCCAACAGTGTCTTTCAAAATGTAAATTTTCTTGAAAACCCTCGGACGCGATGATAGCCCATCAATTAATTATTTATTTAAAGAAGGATCGTACTTAAATACAATATTTTAGAAAAAAAAAAACAATCCTGACACAACACATTTTAAAAGCTTCTTAATACTGCCCGTTAAATACCACAATCCATGAGCCAGAAAATGAGAGCAGAGAAAGCTGTATTAGGGTTTAATTTTCTTGCTTTTGATGGAAAACGCAAAGAGAGAAGAGGTGATTTTCCCAAATAAAATGCAGTTAGACAAAAAAAAAAAAAAAAGAGAAAGGTGACTTTACAAAGAATGTGTTGTCTTCTAAGCTCTTCTCCCAACTGTACTATTACTTTTTCAGGGCATACTAAGAAGCAGAGGAGCACAAACATGGGCAACATCTATTTTAGGGCATCCATCCATCCATCCATCCATCACAGGCACTGTCATCAAACCATGGTGTCACCCAGCAGGTGACCAGGAGCCCGCTGTCCGGACAAAACTGTGTCTTACCCACTCCCTCTCAGGGCACAGCCCCGGGAAAGCATCCCGGTGTTCTCTACACCCCGTTTTGTGATGAACTGAAGCTGACCAAGCACTCAGCCCCGCCACAGGCTTTGGTAAGCATCACAAAACCACACCTGTGAGTCCTGCCCAAAACACAGCTCATCGGCTGGGATGCAGTAGAACAGCAATCGCTGCCTTTTGAGGTGTGAATGAACAAGCGGTACAAACACACCACTTCTGACAATGAATATACGGTCGTAGGTTAAGTGGGACTCCTCTTTAACTTCAAATACAAGCATCTTTCTACACAATCAAAACACGCACACATGCACTCCAAGACCCTTAGGGGAGCCAGAAACTTGCTGCTCACAATTTCCAACTACATTTTCTACCCTCTATGAAATATGGCATCAACAAAATGGAGCTACCCTACTACAGAAAACTGTTAGCCCCATGAACTGCAAAAAGCTCCTACTTCCAAACAGCAAATGAAAACATCTGTCCTTTCTCACATCTAAACTGGGTTTCCACACACACACAATGCCTTACTTAAACAAGGGCAAATCCAGTCCAAATGTTCTAATGATGCTGTCAGACATTTCCTAGGCTCTCAAGAAAGGAGAGTTACCCAGAGAGGGTTCTGTACTTGTGATCACTGCAGGACATCAGCCCTCCCAGCTGGAAGCAGACCACGACACGCAAGTGGTCTGTAATTGTGAAGTTAGTATCTGCCAATGCCAAGGGCAGCTCTCCCTGCCTCCTTCTTTACATCAAGGTTCAGTTTTCCAAAGCTCGATCGCACTTGAATTGAGATTTCAATGCAGGAAGAGGCCTCAGAGCTGTGGACTGTTTAAGCCCCGCGTTAGCATCATCAGCTGTTAACTATTCTGAACTAGCTGGCCATTGTCACGGCTGATCATTTCAGACATCGGCAGCCACCGTGGGGAGGACAGGAGGGGCTGAGAAGCAGAGTTTGTGCAAGAAAGGAAACGCGGAGAAAAGAAAGAAGGAGACACACAGAGATAATGACAGGGGAGGGAAGCGGACAAAGGAGACCGTACAATGCAGGAGGAAGACTTTGTGAACACTGTGTCATCCTTCCTCCCTACACCAACAGCACATTCTGAAGTGCGATGCCTCTGCGCAGCCTCCATCACCTTCTCCTCTCTCTAAAGCCCTGGCATGGCTGCAGGGGAGGAGGGAAGCACATGGAAGGGAAAGGATAAACAACACGATCCTTCTCAAGATTCTTTTTTTGGATGTTTTCATTTAAAACACAATAAAACAATATGGGGAACTCGCAGTGTCAAGACACCATTAAGCCCGATAGCCCAGCAGGAACCAAAAGTGGATTAAACATTTATATGGGTAGTGAGACAAACATAGATTTTCATTAGGCAAAATAAAAATAGGTTATTTTTTTCATTTTTTAAATGCCTGAGGCATGTAAACCCTCATGCTTGGGAAGAGGAATCACACAGTTTCTGTGTGGCCAGGATTCAGACTTCTTCAATGCTTTCAGCCATTCCATGGGAAATAGGATGCTAGGAAAAAAAAAAAAAAAAAAAAAAAAAAAGAAAAAAGGCTTTTTCCCAACTTCTGGGAGAGCTACCTTGGCTGTAAATCACATCTCAGTGCCAGGCAGCCTGCATCTCCCCTCCATGGACCCTGAGCACCCTCAAAACAGTGAGGGCAGGACTCCTGCTACAAAACCACTGTTAATTAAGTTTAATGCTTTTCCTAGTTATTAGTATGATTCTGCTGCCGCAGAGCGTTCAGCAATGTTTTGCATTAAGGCCTCTCCGTGGGAACGACTGGATGACGCTGTGGGTGGCAATAAGCATTATTTGCCTAGGTGACTTTTTTTTTTTTTCCCAGCCCAGAAACCTAACACCCCAAGTCTTGCCCCTCCACTGGTGCCTTCCCCCAAAACTGCTGAGGAAAGTGGACTCAGTGGGTGCTGCAGAGAAAGCAGGAACACAGCAGGTTAAACGTGCTTCACAGAGAGCCGCACTCCCACGTTAGCACCTGCTGATGGCAAATAAAGAGCTCTTCTGCTCTTCACCACACAGAAAAGGAGAATAACATGCTGTAGGAGTCTTGCGCTGAAGAACTGGTAACAATTTTGAGGAACTTGCTATTATATGAGTGAACAAAATGTACCATAACGGCATATGAGCCTGCACATCTGTTGCTAAATTAAACACGCTACATAATGATGCAGACCACATCTTAAAACATTATGCAACAAGATACAGACTGTGCTAAAATAATAAGGCTTCAAAGATGACATAGAGGGCCTGATCTTGCATTCCTTTCAGCCCTTGAAAGTCACGGCAAATGTCCCTCATCAGTTCTACTCCATCAAAGCTACTTGTTGACTCAGTAAAAGAAGAATCACAATTATATACATTTTATATATATATATATATATGCGCCCTTCAAAGGAAAAAAAAGACATATGGGTTTGTAGCATTTTTCCCTCCTCTCCATCTTAATGATGCATAAAGCATGAAAGAGATTTTTGTTTGGATCTGGAATTTTTTTAAAAGTCTCTTTAAGAATTGTATTTCAGGTTACAGACTGCACTCCAGATCAGGTTTTTGATAGTCAGAAAGACGTTATGATTGCTTACAGAAATGACAATATTCAAGTTGCCTCAATAGCCATGGTGCAGGAGAGAGGGCAGCAAGGTTTTGCTCCTATTTTATTTTTCAACATTTTTTCCCCCCCGATTTTATTTTCTGACATTAGTGACTGGTTTTTGGTTTTAAGAAGATCCAGGCATGCTCCCTTGTCAGGTAGTAAGAGCCCTCCTCAGACCCTCTGTGAGTTTTCAACTCAAACTAGGGAATACCAGAACTGGCACTCCTTTCATTCCTAAAGCTAAAATACAAACAAGCAACCTAAACAGACAGCAAGAAAACTGCTTTAAAGAAAACAACTGTCATCTCTCTGTCTGGCATCAAAAGTGAAGCCGGTCGATGCTTGGCTTATCCTGCACCGACAGCCTTCAGGGGCCTGGTGTTGGGCAAAACAATAACCAGGAGCTGAACCCAAATTATCCACTTAGCTTCGAGAGCGCCTAATCCATCTGCTAATTAATCACAGGCCTCCTTCAGTCTCTCTTATCTTGTTTTTCTAAGTATCTGACACTGATAACGCGCACACTGATATTGCTACAGCACATCACTGGCTGGGAAAGTACCCTTAACTTCTCAAATAAGCCAAGAGGAAATAATATATAAATATACATAACAGTCTCCAAAGGCCCCTGCCATACTGAAAAAGAAAATCTTATTCTACATTTTACCAGAACCCTTTAAATTATTGTTATTTATTTTCTCTAATTGCAAAGACTAATGCTGGAGTGAAGTGAAGCTTTGCTGTTTGCACATCTGGATAACCAGAAGCTCTCCTCTACTCAAACCGTTATTTGCCCCTGTACCAAAATCAGCACAGCCAAATTAAAAACCCCGAGGAAAAAAAAAAAAAAAAAAAAGACTTATTTGCTGGTTCGATGGATGAGCTATGCAGTTACTTGTCCATTAGAGGGCATTTTATACTGCAGAGTGAAGCGCCAGCACACAGCTTGTGAAGAGCATCACTAACCCCCATCTGGAGCTGCTGGAGAACAGTCTCTGTCTACTCTCATTTAGTAATTGCCACTTTTCAACCTTTCCATATGCTGCATATAGATGAGCAAGCAAGAGCGAGGACAAGAGGAAAATAAGATGAAATAGCTAGAATAAAGAGTCCTGGTTAAATAAACACTTTAGTGCACAGCTACTGTTGCTTCCAAGGTTTGGTTTTGTTCAGTTCACTTCTTCCCCTCCGTTAACTCCAACACAGCAAACTTCACCCTTTTTACTCTCACAAACAGCAGTTTATGGTTTAAATTTTGAAAATGATTAACTGAGAAAAACTATAAATCATGCCATGGCACCACTACCTGTCTCCAGAGCTAGAGGGGAGAGCTCATCCGTCTCCAGAGCTGAACAAAGGCAAATTCAGCCTCCTCACTGCCAAGACGTAGGACATGGCCACTTACCTTCAGACGTCTCCTTCTAGTTACTACTATACTGCTAAATGTGAACTTAAACCGTTTTCAGCTTCTGCTGGCTAGGAAACCACACAAAGCCACCCACTTCCCTGCTTCGGTGGTTTCCCTCTCTCCATCTAAATACAAATCAAATTAGGAAAGAGACAGATATCTCACTATACATCTCCAAATATACGTATGTTTATAATCAGGGTGGCCAAACTTCCTGAGTACGAGCTGCATACCAAAATCTTCATGTGGCCGAGAGCCACATCCTCCCAACCTCCGCACCCACCTCCTGCCACACACACCCCCTGCACCCCCCTGTAAAGCCTCACATTTTTCCCATCCCCGCAACTCTGCACCGCCGATCCATCAAGTCCGTTTCCCTCGCCGGTCTCTGTCCGAAAGCAGAGGCCTGGCAGAAGCAGTGGCTGCATTTTGCAGTGTACTAAAGCAGTACCTGACACTCCTTGCCTTCCAGGATTTGATTAAACATCCATACGTAGTATATATTTCCATAATACTCACAAGTTACTCCTGAATTCCTCCTTAACAGAAAGGTCAAAACAGCAAGCGCAGCAACACAAACTACCAAGAAGACCCTGGGTACCAACACTTTCCTTTGGATGCCCAAGCTAAAGGACCAACACTAAAATCAAGACCACTTGTCTTTGTGTCACTCTTAAATAAAAGAAATAATAAAATAAGCAACTAGATGAGTGCACCCTTAGAAGCAAGCACATGGGACACTCAGGGCACACAACAGTTCCTTCCTCTGTGCCATCTCCACCTGGCAGCCTGCCTCCAGCAGCACCCCCCTCCCGCAGCGGTGCTCACCTCATATCCTGGGCTGTAACCAGGTGTGCTGCATCAGCAGGTTGATGCAAGACAAGAACATGATGGCACCCTCATCCCAGTCAGCACAGCCCACCTACAGACTTAAGGGACATACAACTGAAGTGTCTCCAAGCCTGGAATACCCCCCTTCACTCCTAATCTCTTAATTCTTCCACAATCAGGATCAGACAAGGAAATCTGACACAAAGCCCCAAGCAGCTCCAACAACGAGCAGTGACACAGGATGTTCTCCTCAGGCCCTGTCCCACAGCAACCAAACATTGGGGAAGGTACCTTGGTGGCCTCAGCCCAGTTTCTCAGAGGACACATACCCATATCCCAGGAAAGACCACAACAGCACACACCAGCCTGCACCTCCATGACCGGGCTGAAGGCTGGAGGAGGAACCATAAGCAGGGCTGGGCGGGAGGCTCCACCCTTCACTCAGGATGGATCTAACTCACCTGAGGAGCAGAGGTGAAGCCCCCTCATGCCCCAGCTGCACCCAATCAGGAGACTCATCCCCCTAGAGACTAGCACACCAAACGCCCCCATAGGGAACAAAATCCGTGTTTCTCATTACATCACAGACATCTCAACTTTTTTTTCTGTCAGATCTCCCAGAGCCTGTCCTGAGAGCTCTGGCTGGACTGGGAATAGTGGGAAGGACATTGACACTCTTCTATCTCCAGAGAATCTTCGGAGTTACAATTTGCCCTTATCTTAGTGCTTATATTTACAAGCCACTCTTACATAAAAAGTCCTCATCTGCATTGACTTATTTAGCAACATGAAGTAAAATAGCCTGAAGCTATTCATGTTGCTTAACGTAGGTTTTTTTTTTTTTTTAATGTAGATGATGCTCCGTGTAAAGGAATATTCAAAGGGGAAAACTGTGTTTTGTTTGTAACACTTATTACTATCACTGAAGAAAATATGTTCTAACAAGTCTCCGAAGGGGGGAATACATGTAATACCTTTAACAGCTCAGCTAATTCATCTTCTACTGCCCAACTGCTGGCAAAATCTCAAATGGAAAGTCTCAGAATGGAAATGTGGAAAACCCCATTTCTTGTGGTCCGAGATCTGTTCCCACTATACAATCTCTTTCCATCGGAGTGAGTCCTGTTTGTTTTCAGCACATAGCAGCTTTACTCTACATTAAAAAAAAAAAAAAAAGGAGTTCAAGAGTTCAAGGCTACGTCTCCATTCAGGCGTACACCCACAATGCAAACCGGTCTCCATCCTGTGCTGAAGGCATTCCTCTCCCCACCACCTACCTACAAAAGGGCCTTGTCTGAGGGAAATGAGAAATGAAGGAAGGAGCAGAATGGTGGAGAAAAGAGCCCAGCCAGGTGTTGGGGCATTGAGAGCCAAGAAGGCCTTGGATCAAGAAACAGACTGGGGTGAGGATGGAGGGTGGCTTTTGGAGGAAGCCAGGGTCTGGGGAGCCCCGGGGGACCCTCTTGCCCTTTGGGCTCTCCTCATGCAAAACCCATGCTCCCCACAATACTGAGCTCCACGGGGTCAGGCACACGCACAGCCAGGATGGAAACGTGTGAGAGCTTCCGTGAAGTCTCACGGGAAGGAGCTCGTTGGGATGCGGGGCGGCTCCGGGACGGCTCAACTGCGAAACGCTGCCTTCTCCTCCCGAGCATCCATCCCTGTCTCTCCCTCTGCATCTCGCCTCTGCGGCTCTGGCAGCATCACTCACGCGGTTTAATTTCCAGAGGAGTGAAAGGAGAAGGAAGGAGGGAGCCTAGTGAGTGGAGAGAGGTTTAGATAACAGTAATAAATAAGATGAAATAATTCTCCCACCACTAACCTTTAGCGGTAAGTCAGAGTACCCTCTGCAACCATCACAGGTTTGCATAATCTACACATCTTTCTTATAAGCCTTGCCAGCTTGCTGTAGCAAGGCTATTTTGGGATTTAACAACACTCAGGTTATTGACCTAAATTTATACAGGCTCATCTGGAGCCATAACGGTCCATTGTGTGCCCAGGCCTGCTCAGGACGCCTTAATACACAGATTATTGATGCAATGAACTGTGACGGCTCCTATAGAGCTGTTATGGTTTATTGTAGCAACACCTACTCGGGGTCCCTTTAATGCACAGATCAGTGACACAATAGACAGAAACGGCCACTACTTGGGGATGCATTATCCCACGGATGACGTGACAGACCACAGTGGCTCCAGCCTTCTGCCTCCATGCAGGCGAACACGCCGAATCCCCAGCTTCCCAAATCCTGGGGAGCTGCGGATGGACAGCCGAGAGGTGCAGGGTCTGGCGCTGCAGGGATGCTGCCCCCCTACTCACCCAAACCTGTGGGCTCTGAAAGGTGACGTTTGCAGAAAGCAATTTGCTACTGAAAATAAGGTTTTATAATGAAAGCCCCGGCGGGACCAAACTTTTAGCAAGAACAGCCACAGGCCTGCATTATAGATCAAGGCTAAAATCCTGTATGAGAAATACATGGAAATTAGCCAGAAACAAAATCAGCGTCCAATTTTCAGCACAAAAAAAGGAAAGGAAAACATTTTATGTTCCAAGAGAATGCGAAGAAAGCGAGGCAACAGGAAAGTGCACAAATATCTACATTTCTCCCTTCTTTTCCTCTTGAAGAACAAAATAATCTTAAAAGGCTCAGAGCTAAGCATGGTTTAAAGAAAGTCCCTTGTGTAGGGAGACCTCAGGCTAAGAAAAGGAAAATTAAAACATTAACACTAACCAAGTGTTCACAGCCTCCTCACAAACACCAGCAAACAGTTCAAAAAGCTGCAGCTGGCTTTCCACTATCGCGTGCATCTTCCCCACCATTTACCAGGAGCTTTTTTTAACATCGGTGACACTTCACATTCAAAACTGCAGTTAAAAATAGACTGTTGGTCCTCCCGTTTTTAACCCTGCAAATTCCCTCTCCTCCCTTCCGCCTCCCTGCACACCCGCTGGTCTCTCCCCCTCTCCTTCTGCCTTGCCATCAGCTGCGGGGTGATGGTGGGGAGAGGTGGAGGGGCTGCCCAGCTGCAAGCCCCAGGACCTCATCCGACCCTGGGAGCATCCCTCTCCTTTCTTCCCAAAGCTGGGAGCAGGCTTTATTTGCAGGAATGAAGGCAGTGGGTCCATTCTGTACCTTGATTTCCCTTCCTGCCTGCTTTTGCAGATGACATAAGTCTGGGGCTTTTAAAAAAAGCACCCGACACTAATGTTTTCTCTATGGCCTTAAACCCTGCAATCAGCAGCTCTACTGGGAGCGTAGAGAAAGAAATTCCTTTGTTATCCTGTAGCTACTTAAATGCTGAACCTTCAAAACCTCCTCGGGAAATAGGCCTGGTGAATGGCTGCTGCTACTACAAGGAGCCCTGCATGAGAGACTTGAAAATCAATATCCTTCACCCAACTTATCAAATTTACCGAGGACATTTATACAGTATAATTAAATAGAAAAGAGATACAAATACAGAAGAGTATTTGCACGGCACTGCATAGCAATTGCATTATCTCTGGAACAGAGGACACTTTGACAAAAAGGAGGGAAAACACCATATATCAACCAAAGAAGCTGCAAGGACCATGGGGAAGGTCTCTGCTCTCATTGCTCACGGGGAATGTTTAACACTTAAGCAAAGACAGCCGCAGAATATACATCAGCACGTGTACCTACGGCATTTCTGCAGGTCCTGTTCAGTCAGCCAAAACCGATGCCATCAGAATCACGCTGGTGATGAAAATGGCCCAAAACACTCAGTCACCTCTCAGACTCATGTCGGGTCTCCCAACATATGTTGGGGCACTTCCCCCTCGCTGGCGTGGAAGCAAAGCAGACACTATTAGGTTGCTTTTCAGCACATGAATGTACCAAGTAAAATCGATTTTGCCCAGTAATCCACTTGGTACGTCAGTGATGTTTTCCACAACCAGCACCCGTCTCTGCAGACTCGCAAGATAAAATCTTCTATGCAAGGTTAAACCTGGGAAAGGCTGACTGCCAGCACAGGGCAAACTAAAACACCACGGAAAAGACAAACTAGATTATGTGGCTATTTGTTAAACAATTCTTCTCACAGGGGTTGTGTTACAAGCAAGCTTTGTGAATGCTCCTTGCTTTCAGGTAGAGCCAAAGGAGCTGGCTCCTCACTCAAAGTCCCTACAAGCAGCACACTGCTGTAGATGTGACATCTCTCTTGTCACCATGACCTTAAAATTTAGAATAGCCCTGTGTGGTGCTGGACACACGCTCAGGTCCGAGTGCTGGTGAGTAAAAGCCGGGTGTGTTTGCAAAAGATGCCCAACTGCAGGCTTTCTTCTGTTTTAGGCTCAAAAGTTTGAGCTTCACCATTCCCTACAATTAGGCATTGCCTAATTACACTGACCAATAAAAAATAATATCCAAGATGGGCAGGATTCCTATCCCTCAGATAGGGATGTTTGGGATGTTTTGGACAATCGACCTGCCTGGGAAGATGTTAGCAGGTAACCTGCAAGAGGGACGGAAGGGGGGCTGACAGAGGCCGTGCACTGCCAGAGTAGGGGCAGGTTGTGCCCTGCATCGCTCCCATCTGCCCCAACTGCCCCAGAAGCAGAGGTGTGACCGCTCAGCAACATCCATGGCGGCTCCTTCCCCGCATGCTGCTTCCCCGCGGCCAGGCGCCACGGGCAGAGGGGAAATCTCAGCCATCCACTCTGCAACACACTCATGGGGAAGAGTGAGTATCAGGTTAAAGGCTTCTTTGTTGCCTCTCCCGTGTCTTGATTTGCTAACGTGAATCACACTCCACTCTATTTTGAGCAATCTTTTATTAAAGATGCCTGTGAGTCATTTTCTCTAAACTTGAAACTATAAAAATGGTAATGTTTGGGTAATACTCAGGAATTTTTTAAGATTTTGCATACTTCTCTTTTTAATTGAAGAGGAAAAGGAGGGTAACCTGACACACACAAAGAGCTTTTTTTCCCTTATTTGTCCTGCACAGACCCACTATTCTTGGATAGAAATCACAAATCATGGAGCAAAACTTCTGAACATCTTCCACTAAATACATATGGAGAGTACTAAAAGAACAAATAGAAAAACAAAATATTTCTTTAGGGAAAGGCCAAAATCTCAACAAGTGACAACCTGGAAATCTGTATCAACCTACGTTCAGCATGGTATTAAAAAAAGAAATCTATAAAGGCAATTGAACTTTAAATTAACATACATCCTTTTCCAGACGGCATAACTCAATAAACTGAAAATCATACTGGTATTTATCGTATTTCCAATGACCCCCACCTGAAAGCAGAAGACCAAAGGATTTGCTCCCCAAACTGAATGTCACTGACTGAAGAACACGGGCTGTGCACCACGCAGCACAGGAAATAAACCGGCCTGCAAGCACTACAATTGTGCTTTTTTCATCCCAGACATGGAGACACTTCGCTCTGCTTGATGACATCAGATAAGATGCTACTGCAGTGCCAACTTTGGAAAAAGGCTCTTCACCAACAGGCAAAGGTCTCAAACAAACTCATGGCACATGCACCAGTCTGTCTCCACGCTTCTCCCCTCCATTACCTCACTGCAAGGCTCGTTCCCGTGGTCTCCATGCAAGACCGGCAGAAGAAAGCGGGCTCTGGCCAGCAGAGCCAGCAGAGAAACTTCTTTTAGCTGTCTTCTGGATGAAGTATCTCTGATATTCTTGGACACACAAGTCATGCTCAGCCTTGCATGTCGCTTGGCCCAAAGCAAATGAAAAGGCAGCAGGAATGAGGAAGCTTTACTGCTCATTCCCAGCACATCTGCTTCCCAAACTGCTTCAATTCCTGCACAGACCCCCACCCTGAATCATCTACAGGAGAAGATGTAGAGATGCAGTAGGGAAGACTGTGACAAAAAAGCAACATCCAGGTGATCTCCAAGCAGAGCAGCCTGGGACAGAGCTGAGATCGGTGACTCCCTTGGGCAGGACCAAGACCCACAGGGCAGCAGAGGAGGAGGCACCAGCTGGTGCAGTGAGCACTGAAGGGAAACCACACTGATGAAAGCTTTTTGATTTTGAGCTTAGAGGTGACTCCAAGACTCCTTTCATTCTAGTCAACCACCACAAACAGGGATAAGGGTGATGAACTTACTGCTTTAGCTGTCAGGTTGAAGTTCCAACCTGTGTGAGGACTGCTAGGGAAAATATTATAAAGGGAAACTCATTTCCCCCAGGCTGCCTGATAGAGCCCATCAGAGGAAACATCTGCCATCCTCCACAGAGGACAAAAATGAGGAGGAAGTGGTTGGTCCATCCAGAGGAAAGAAAGACAGAAACATTAAAGGCACATGGGTCCTGACCAAGGGAGGAGACCCACTTCTGCAGGCAGGTCTCACCAAGACAGGTTAAAAAAGCAGTTTTATAGACTGCTGAGTATGAAAACGGCAGCAGCCCACTTGATGAGGTCAGGGACTGAAGTGGCCTATGATACTTGTAAGAGAAAACATCTGTTCGTGTTAAAAGGTCAGCAGGAAATGAATGCTATTTACTTCGTCCTTATTGGTTAGGCCACCGCTCCTCGAAAGAGAACTACACATGGCTTAACTTAGCAGCGTTCACAAAACGACGAAAGCCCCGCGGCAGCTGTCCCACTGGCTCCCACCTTCACGGCCCCTCAGCGCACCCAGGAACCCCCTGGGGGATCCTTGGGAGAGGGCCGAGGGTGCTCTCCTCCCTAGGGAGCCTCCCGCCAGCTCCCTCCCTCCTCACGGGCTTCGGGGTGGGGGGAAAAAATCCTTCATGCTGCCTCAGGAACAAGCCGTTAAAATAAATCCGTCAACATAAAAGCGAAAAAAACAAGAAGTTTCTTCTGAAAAACAGGAAGCGTTAGGTACATAGCAGCTTAAAATAGCGCCCGCTTGATTTGTTGACAAAACACGGGTCCCAAAGGGTCGTGCCTTTTTATAGTTTGCTATTTTTCTGGTGGCCAGGCGGGCTCACCTCCACGGCTGCCCGGTGGCTCGCAGCGGCTGGCACTGCTCCCCACCACCGCTCCGCCAGCTGGGCCGGGCCAGGGAGGTGGATGGCAGCGGGTCTGGCCACGCTTCCTGTGCGCGGCGCGGGGCTCCCACAGGAAACCCTGACAGAGAACAACCACCAGTGCGAATCGGGGCTTGCTCGAATAAACACAGGGAATATTTAAGGCTGGTAGTCCCTCGGTAAAACTCGGCCTGAAGTTTTAAGTGTGTAGGAAAGCCGCTTCAAACTTTCCCTCACTGGCTTCCCAGCTGGTTCTTTACGCGTAGGAAAGCCCAGTGTTGGCCAGGCTAGGGACACCTAAGGACAAGCTTAAAATGATAAGGCTCTGATCCCCAGCCCTGTGTCAAAAAAAAAGTTCACAACCAAGAAACTACAGGCTGGCGCTTTCTGCAGAACAGAGGAGGGAGGAAATTTTACGCTCCAGCTTTCCGCCGAGGTTGTGTGACATTTTCCTATTGCTCAGTAACTCCCTGGTTTGGGCTCTGCCTCTCCTTCCCCACAGTTCACCCTGCCTTCCTGATTCAGTCTGCAGAGGTGGAAAGTGGCAGCTTTTTTTGTCTTAATTAAAAAAACCCCACACAATAAAACAAGAACAACACTTTTAGATGATCTAATGTAAACTAAAACGACCATACTGAAAAGTAGGTCGAGATACAACTCCTTTCCACAAACTTTGGTCTACAGACCAAGGTTGCCGGTGAGTCCTGCCTGCCTGCCTTCTCCTCACACCACTCACTACACCACACCAGATGCGAAGGGGCCCCTATCGTGAATAGCTAATTACTGGACCACATTAAATTATTACTCAAATTAAGATTTGTGGGTTTTCCCCTAGCCTAACAATATGCCTTTGACAGCAGCATTGCAAATACACTAGAGCAGGAGCAGCAGTCTAGCTCCATGTGCAATTAGGCCAGCATGTGGATCTTATTGCTCCTAAGGACTCTTATTTGATTTCCTGCACCACCAACTGGTGAGAAGTTTTCAAGTCTAAATACAGAAGAATTAGATCACTCTTTGGGGTGGTCGCATCTGGGGTTGGAAAACCAGATGGAGCGCGTTTTTCCGAGTCCTTTGTAATTGAACCAGCACACAAAGTTGCTAGGAAGCAGGCAAATACAATCACCGCTTTGGGGCAGCCGGCAGCAGAGTCGGTGCCGTGTCTGCCAACACTCGTAGACACCATCTTAAGTGCTAGCAGGGAAGAATGGTCTCACGGGCTGGGGTTTATAAAATATCGTCGTGAACCTACTGCAAGCATGCAGGAGCTCTGTGACTTCTGAACATAAACACCTGCACCCACGGTCTTCTCACGGTGCCACCCATAGAACCTGGGAGATGGATGATTTCTTCAGTTCTCTAAAAATGCACAGCTCGCAAGAGTAGGCTGTGAAACTGGGGAATGAAGGGGAGAGAGAGGCGGAGGAGGAGGGAGCAATTAAAGAAGATTCAGCATTTCAAAACACGGAGAACCAACCAAGTACAGAGATGGCCATCACGCGGGCCGTCATGCCGTGCCAGCTGGACGGAGGCTGTGATGGGATAAAGCTGCCACTGGTGTGGTCAGCCATCACCATCACGGCCAGCTACAGCGGCCACTGGAGGGGTTTGCTTCTGGCAAGGCCGTATCATAGGGCTTTGGGAGAGCCTCGTACCTGGAAGTGTCTGCCCTGGCTCTGCATGCAGCCTCGGATAAACCCACAGCTCACGTCCTGAGTGGGGACCGAGCTATGAACGCTTTCCCTCCTGTGGACCAGGAAGATGCATCTGACAGAGCACAGGATGGCCAGAAGTCTTTCCTACTCAAAACATGCTCTGATGACTGGGATGAAGCGGTTATAATCAAAGTTTGGCCACCAGCATCGCATACGCAGAGATATACTGCCTAATAGGACACATAAATCCATATCTCTGCAGCTGCCTGGGACCTGTCTGGGAATCCACATCTCCGCCCCATCCAACAGGATGAACAACAACTTGCATCTCTCCACCACTCCCAGCAGGGCGAAGGGAGAAAAAGAGCTGAAGGAGCCCATCCAAATTTTCTGCTGCAGCCTGCAGTTCATTTCAGCCATCCCCTACGTCTCAGCTCGGCAGCGTCCTGCCCTGCTTGGCTCTCTGGAGCGATGGCTGCAGGAAGGTGGAAGCCCACCACCGTGCCGGAGAGCAGCGTCTGCTGCTTGTGAGTCCTTGGCACTTCTTCACATCTCTCCTCTGCGTGGGGGCAGGAGTCTGGTGGTCCAGCAGCTGCTCTGAATACCCATGTCAGCCCCGAGCTGGGGGGTGTTTCTTCCCTAGAGCCAAGCAGTATTGGCATGGACTGCTCCAAAACAGCACAGACTTTGCCAGGGAATGGCTGCTTTAGAGATAGAAAAGGCAACTATTTTCCCTGGTGCTTAACCATGTGCTAGGTTTAAAAAAATGTGGGTTTAAAAACCTCCTTATCAGCAGCTAACACAGAGCACAGCTCCCCAAGATGCAGGAAGCGTACTGAAACCCCACTTTCCTTTCCCATTTTTTTTCCCCCCCTCCTTGGAACTCAGAACATGTGATAATAAATCCACAAGTCAAACCATAACAATGAGGCGAAGAGAAATTTTTCCACTGAGTGCTGAGTTTGCAACTGGAGGAGCACTGGCAACTGCCCGCGCAGCACCCCTTGGGCACGGATGGCGAGGGAGGGCTGCGCCTGCTCCTCCAACAAAATATCCCCAAAGCACGGCCACTTGAAAATTAATTAGAGATTCAAACCTAAGCAGAACACCTTTAAATATTTGTTCGGGATTTTTTCAGAAGGAAGCAACAAGTAGAAAAACAAACACATGTCCAGAGTCAGCACTTCACGACTCAGAAGAATACATAAATGATTCATTCTTATGAACATGGCCTGCATTTAAACATTCACCTCGAAAATAATCCTGCGTGCAATACTGAATCAGAAGAGCAAGGAGGCTGGTGAGGACATCAGAGAGATTACCTGTAGAAAGAAGAGGCAACGGGTAGCGAGGGAGCTATCAAGAAAGGAGGCCCTGTAGAGAAATTCCCCTTGAAAAGCACACACAAGCACCTGGCTCTGCTGTTTCATCAGTTTTTTTGTTTTCCAGACAGCCCACAGGTTTTTGTGCACAAAACCACAGTAATTTCGCTGTAGATTTTTCTTTTTGAAAATTGAGAATTGTTGGCATTTTGAACGGGTGTTTGAGGAGCACTCTGCTTTTTAAAGGGTATTATTTTATAGGCATTTTAATCTTAGAAAAATTAAGACACTATTTTCTTTTGGAGCCAAAAAGCTGACACCTTTGGTATTGCATTTTTCACATCCAATTCTATGTTGGCTAGGCCTTTTCTTCTCAAGCTGGTTTTAGCCAGGCCAGCCTTCCCTTCTGCATCTGCATTTCTGCTGCCTGAATATCTCTGGGTATAAAGCAAGCTACACAGCTACACTAGACCAACTTTCCCAACTGTGGCTACAATGAACTCCTCCACTGCCCTGGAGCATCTGGAGCCACTGGGATTTTTGAAATAACATGATGAAATATCTGGGTGACTACACGGCCAATTTTAAGCAGCCAATTTGAAATTTCTGGTTGGTAGCGCACCAAGGGAGTGCAAGGTTCGAAAGCTGGCCATCACACAGCGATTTTCGCAATGAATTCGGACTGTTTTTCTAACCCAGCTGTCTTGTTTAAAAACCAGTGCAACCCTCCAAGGTATACAAATAATTAATTTCAACCCAAGCTCTAAGCAGCAGCTCCCAAACTTTCTTTCCTGGCTGCGACCTCATTTTACAGACCAGTAACTCCATGCAATCCCAAACAGCAGAATAAATATTGGACAAAATGAAATTTCTGTCAGGCTCACGACCTTGTTCATAACTCCCCCGAACCTCATTTTGGGGCCATCACCTCACTTTGGGAACTGACACAGCTGTAACACAAATGATGTTCGAAGCACAGACCCACCTACAGACACAGAGCCAGCAGCGCTCGCGGAGCCATCAATGGCTCCAAGGTCATAGATGGGAGACCAATACCCAAAATACAGGGCTCAGGAGCCACGTGCACCTTCCTCACTCATCCTTTGTGGTCCTGGTCTTACCTCACAGACCTCCGTGCCATGCAGCAGTGGCAAGAAGGATGCCTCGAGACAAAACCCTCACATCTCACAGGCTCAGCAACATCTGTGGGGTTTTGCCCGGCAATGCCCAAACCCATCCTGCAGCCCAGCTCTTTTCAGCCAGTTTCGCAAACAGCAAAAACCAAAATGTGGATGTTACTTAACAGCATCATAAATAAATCCCCTTCAAATTACCTCCTTTTTTTACTGCTGCAAGACAAACTTTAGCTTTAGGGGAACTATTCTGCTTTTTGTACACTGCTGAGGATGCAGTCAGTGTTGCAGACATAAATTATGAAGTAAAATGACCTGCTACCACTATGTAAATCTGGTAGCAGGAGCTAAGATTAGAATTAAGGCATTTTAGGTTCCCAGATCAGATCCTACACAATTACAGCCTTGCAGCCAACTGTAGAAATGGGACCTTTCTAGGCTGGGTATCAGAGACCAGAAAAGGGAAAACAAACAACTGGAACCACTTCAGAAACATTTATCTCCTCGTCACTGGCTCCAAGTTCATGATTTTGGCATCACCCCTGATGGTGGTGACTTACACAATAAAAAAGGCAACCAGCAAGTTCATGCAGAAGAAAGGAGGGTAAAGAAAGACAGATCCTGGGGACAGATTATTTTTTGCCCTCTGCCGCCTTTCTGACATATATTTTAAAAGATGAGAAACCCCCGAAATGGTTTAACTGGCAGGTTGGATTGTGAGCTGGAGCAGCGTGGCCATAACACCTGCAAAGCAACATTCCCTCCATGCACACACTGCTCGCCAGGTCTGCAACCTGAACACTGAGCGTTAGGATATTCCCATGCATGTGCAGAAAACCAAGGGTAAAAATTTAGTCCTTTGGCTCCCTATTGCCGTTAAAATTAATTGCCACATAAAATTGCTGATTCCTACCAAATGAAGCTATACAATTTATCAACTCAAGGATAGAGAAAACTCACTGGTGGTTTAAATACATTACCTGAGTTATTACTAAATTTTGTACCAGTGACAGTTTTATGGATAATGTAGGTTTTATAAATTCATTAGTATAGGGCTAACTTTCAAAGTAAACAAAGACATTAAACAAACATCGCAATACTATATTTACATGCAAAATAGATTTCCCTTTCCTTTCCAAAGCCACGCTGGGATACTCGGAGGAAAAATATGAAAGCAGCTCTGCCATAACACTTCATGAAGGGAAACCATGGCTGTTCATTAGCACCCGAGTCAGCGAGGGTTGAGCTTAAACCTGTATTTCTTCCCTGCTGCTGACCTAATACATGAGCAGGTCACTCGTCGTGCTTCTGATTCAGCCTCCCCAGGCTCTTAAATTGTTGAAGCATCATTTCTATACCACAAAAGGAGACTGGACCTGCTCCAGAGCCTTTTGCAGTCCATGGCATCTTTCCATTGATTTCAGCAGGCTTTAAATCAACGGCATTATATTGCTTAATTAAAGGGATGCTGTCATCTGGAATCTAATCCATTTCAACCAAAGTTAAAATCAGTTTTGGGACCTACACCTGGATGAATCTCCCTGCCCTCTTCTCGTTGATTAAACGTTTTCCCTCCCAGCTGATATAGGAAATACCTGCCAAGCTGACACTGGACCTGAACACATGGGAGAAAGAAAAACTGCATCTATACGACTTGCTGTCAAACCAAAGGAGACGCTGAACAAAAGAGGAAAAACCTTTTTTGGTCTTTCTTACAACTTACAACAAGAGATGTTAAAAACAATTTCAGAAGGAAGTACAAATTTTAAGCTGATACTGCTTCTTCTGTGAGAAATCTTATGATGGAAGTTGTTTTAACCTATACTTGCTGGAATAAATGACTAACATTGCTATAAAAAAAAAAAAGAGATTGTAGGAAAAAAAAAAAAGCTGTTTTTCTCCACTTTTCCATTCTGTTTACTCTGTGCATTTATCACCAGCATGTGTAGAAGCAGTCTCACTCTTTCCCCTGTGCAGGCAGCGAGTTAGTCACACTTTCCCCTGTTGTGTAGCTCCTTTAGTCAGCAGCAGGGAAGTGATAAAGATGAAAAAAACTAAACAAAAACAGGAAAACGCAATTGTAAAAAAAACATAGAAATTAGCAGGAGGTCCTTGTCGGCAAATGTAATATTCAAATCGATTTCGCTTGCTTTAATTTCAGAGATTGCAATCTGGAAGAGGGAGCAATGTGCCTCTCCACGCAGCCTTTCCTCTGAAGGAAGAGCACGTAGGGTACAGGGGTGGGGGACAAGGATAGAGGAGAGGCAGCATGTGGATGTGGGAGTGGAGCTGCAGGAACCCCCGGTGCAGAGGTCCAGGACTTGAGCCCCTGCAGACGGAGCAGGGTGTGAGGGAAATGTCTCTGAACCCCGGCACATCCTCACTGGCGGGGTGAGCCAGGGAAACCCCTGGGACCCTGCTCCTCCAGCCTCCCGCTCCCCACAGTCACGCTGGGAGAAGGAGGCAGGACAACGGGAGACAACCTTCATACAACACTCGGCCAAACCTCTCTCTGCAGCACCCTAACTGGAAGATAACATTATAATAATCTCCTTCACCATACAAGGCAGAAATGTTTGTTGGCTTTCAGAAATTGAGAGAGAAATTGCTACCAGAGAATAGATTTTGTAAAAACCAGGGTAAGTCACAGCTTCCACCCCTAGCAGTGCATTCACTTACACTCACCAGGTGTTAAATAATCAGCCTGAAGCAGGAACAGCCCAAGTTTTGTGACCAGTGTAATGTAATTATGCACCATTGCTTCGTTCTTGGGGGTCTAGTTATTTAAAATGCATTAAAGAAATAAATCACTGTTGATTGTCCCATCCCCTTTCCCTTTTAAGCTAGGCTGGGGCAATAAATCTATAAAAAGAGTGACTCCTGTTTTAAATAAAACCAACAAAAGCAGTAACAACGGGAGGCTCCTGAACTTTATTTCCAAAGTCACAGCCTCGCTTATTTTCCATTAAATTATTTGCTACAATAGATACATGAAGTGGCAAGGATACCAAATGACTCTAATATACCTTTACAAAATTATCATCTGAAACCATCTGGAATCACGGTGTTCTGGCAGCCGAATGGTTTTCCAGTCTTGGGACTTACCCTTGACTATAGAAAAATGGATTGGCAGAGCAGGGGGAGGCTGGGCCTTTACATTTGTTAGCCACAAGTGTCCACCGACCTCCTTTCACACAACGTAGAAGAGACAAGGTAGGATCTTTCCTTGAAAACTTTGAGGTCCAAGTCCCACAGACACCCGCCGTGTGTGACCAAAACTGGCTCCGTCACTGCAAAGAGGCTGCTCACGGCAGCCAGAGCATCCAGCAGCGTGTGGGATGAACACCACTGAGCTCAACCAAAATCCAGGGAAGGATGGACTCATTTATAAGTGTTGTGAACTGAACCCATCAACTATACTACAGTTTTGTCAACATGCATGTGTGTGTGTGCGTACACCCTCAGTCATGCCTCTAAATGATGGGGTTGGTGTTTCAAGGTGTCCAGAAGATGGGGAAGAAAGAGGGGATGAGGCTCTGCCTCCACTGCACCATGGTTTTGGGGAGCAGTACAGGGTGCAAGTCCCATCACTCAAATCCAGGGCTGCCCACACCACCCTCCTGTCCCCCAACTCAAAACACATTACTGGAAAGCACCCTCCTGGCTCCCTGAGGGCAAGGATCGGGCTTCATTTATCACCAAATGGTATCATGCTTGTACATAAACCCAACAAAAACAGACCCGAGATACTCCCAACGTAGACCCCAGTCAGCTGGGGTTTGGAAATGATTCGGTCCACACTCAGATACGCCTCCCCGACAGGAACAGTCCTGACCTCCTTCTAGGAAAGCTCTAAGTCAACAGCAACACGATCTGGAATAAAACCACTTACAAAAATGCTCATACAGAAAAATGCTTCTCAGATACTTTTTTTTCCCTGCTCTGGTGTTAGTCATCAACCTCCAGAAGTATACTACACTGACTGAATTGAGCCTGGCCAGGCACTTCCGTCACATATTTAAAGAAAAAAATGGCCAGCAAGAGGCTGAGCAGTCTCACATGAGGATTCCTGTCGCTGACACAAATCTTAATTCTCTAAGGATCATCTCATATGCCAATGGGAAGCTCTCAAGGGATGAGATTTTTAATCTAATCTTCTTTCAAAATAATTTTGTTGGCATTGATTGTGCTGAATTGTATCTATGGGAAAGAATTTAAAGTAAGAGCAAATACATACATATATGACCCAGACAAGTAAGTGTCTCTTACCATTACCGCTAACTGATAATAACAAAGAACAACAACCTCAATATTAACATTAGGTAAAATTACCTGGTCTCAGGAGCCAGCACACAGCTGCGTTTTTAAAGATTATTTCAACATATACAATATTAAGCAAAATTCTCAAAAGCGACCTGGATTTAAAATTCTTTTGCTTGACTCTACCCCTATTCCCCCAGAAAACAACCCCTAAAATTTCAGTTGTCTGTAAGCCCAGCTGTTTCCTGGCTTTTCTATGCAAATTGTTCTCCCTGGATTTTATTGTGTGCATGTATATGTCTCTTAAAATGCACTCAAGTTTGAATTAGGGGCCCTACTTCCATCAAAGGGAATTCTTGTAAAATAAGCTTCATTCTCACAGTATCTGACACGGAATTATTATCCCATAACTCACGGGTGTCCTAGTGGTTCTGTATTAAGCACAGCTCCGAAAAAGTCCCGGAGGGAAAAGCACATGAAGGGACACGAAGAGTCACTCGAATGTAAACCTGCAAAGCAAGGAATTTCACATCCCCTTGCCAAACCGCAAAGCACTTCCCGTGTGTCTGGGTGAGGATGTGCTTCTTGCCTTACTTCAGAATTTATACCTATCAGGATTAACTAAACACAGATTACGTTATTGTGTAATTAGGTTAAATTTAAACTTAGCTTAAAGCAGTTCCAATCAAAACCATTTACTTAGTTCTCAGTTTGATATTGACATCTCCCTCCAGCATGACAAATTTAAAAGTATTATTGTATGACAGCAGGAAAACCAGAAAGCCAAAGTTAACTGGGGTAGCTGGTCAGAAAGCTCACAAACGATTACTGGAAAATGATGAGATTTCTGCTGCCATTTTTCACGCATTTCACGTTTTCCCCTCCCCAGTTTCCCACCAGCTTTCTGGCTTCCTCGCATCATGTCGAATGCAAAAAAGAAACTCAAATGGTAAAAAGCTGCCCAAGTTATTTTTACACTCCCCTGTCACCGAATCTGCTATTAAACTGCTTCAGCCGAATGCCGCACCGTCCACACCAGTGTTGGTTCCTGACCACCCGTCCTCACTGACCTTTAGTTTGGAATTTGCTTGAGCTTTGTTTCCAACAGAAATGTATGCGTGCTGCACAGCAAACACCCACAGAAACCCCCCAATCCTAGAAATACCTACAACTCTTGAAGAATTCTTTTAAAAGCCCCAAGATTCTTTAATCAACTGCACCTATGCAGCTCGCCCTGCAAAACAGCATCTGCTATCTCACCCCTCTCATTTGATAGCCAAGGCTGCGCTGTATTTCAGAATACATATAATCCTGTATTATCAGTACTAAAATAGTCTAATTCATCTTATTTATCAAATTCCAGCCTTAGGCCGAAGTATTTTTATGGTCAAGCCAGAAATACCATTAGATTCATAACAACTGCTGCCCTAAGATGCACCGCTACGGTGCCAGCCTGGAGAGTTTTCTTACGTGGGTCTTGAATATTTTATGTGCAGACTTTGCTGTATCTGACCCAAATACTGTCATCGACCACAAAAACGAACTCGTGTGATATTCACAGAGTTGCAAATGTGCGGACACCATCCAAGAGCAGAGCCTGCCCTGTGCTGTTTAGTAACTAAATGATAGTCTGTGGTAATAAAATATTTATTATGCTTATATATATATATATATATATAAGCCAAAAAGCAAAGTATTTCTGGGCAAGCTAGTAATTGAAGCTTATGAGACTCCAATTAAAAAGATCTAATCATTATTAAAGCTAGACTACAGACAGGCTTGGAAATGAAAGAATAAAATACGATGAGTTAAGAAGAAAAGACCCTCTTCAGAAACCATTTGGCTGCCAGTGGTTCTTGATTTGTTGAAAAATATCCCAAACCAATAGGTAATACTATTACACTCATATAAACCTTTATGAACAAGTTACCACTCTCTGTGCCTTACAGGATATGGCAACTTGCCAGTAATTTCACTTTAAATATGAAAATGGATATCAAATCCAACTTTCTAGATATAATAATGGCACGGGAGATTGATGGCATCACTATGCCGTGCAATGACTATTTAAAACACTTTTGGCTACACTTACAAAGCTCCAGTGACCTCTAGAACTGTAGAAACTCTACATAGCATTAGGAGGAAATAAAATTAGTGATTCACAATGAAGAACTAAAGCAATTCAGCGTTTTTCAAAGAGGTACTGACTGCAGTTAGCACTTCTGCAATGACACCGGCACACAGCGCTGTGTTTAGAGAAGGAAGGAACACTCCGAATTTCCCTAAATGAAATGTCCGCTGCTGAGATGGCACTAATGGTACCGAGGGTGCCAGCGAATTGAAGCGGAATGGAAATAGACTTCTAGTTACCAGAAAAGTCAAGTTCTCCTAAGCATGGTGGGGAATGTCACTCCCCCACTACGTGGTCACATCACATGAGTGGGCAGCAAGGAGATGGCAAAAGGCAGAAAAGAAAGACGAAAGGGAATGAAGCTGGAGGAAGAAAATAGGAGTGGAAATGAGAAGCTGAGATTAAAGCTGAAAGCAGAGTGGATGGAGTAAGGAAAGCCAGAGAAGCCAGACAAAGCAGAGGAGGCACCCCCATCACACCTACTGCTGACTCACACATTTTTGGTTACTTTCATTATTTCTTTGTATTCCGGCTGCATCTGGCATCTGCCGCTGAGATCAGAGCCATGTTGTGCCAAGTGTGATCTTTCTGCTCATGAGCTGAAAATCCAAACAGACAAAAAAGGAAAACAGAGTGAGGGATCTCACCAGTCCTGCCCGATATGGCCAGGAGCCACGACATCAACAAAACCCGTCCGCTTCGCACCCAACCACTGCCTGGTCGTGTGGGAAAGACACAGAACGCATCTATTTTTTTCTGTACCAAGAAATTGTTCTTTCAGGTTTTTAAAAGCTCTCAGGATCTATCTGCCCCTCAGTAAGGATGGGTCAGGTGTCTGGGTTTGTCGCTGTTTCTGCGTTTGCTGCTGTGAGAAACCAGGATGGTTTCCCTGGGGTCCCCATCCCCAACAGCTCAGTTATTACTTCAAGGGCCCATGGAACTGGTCTGTGAACCTACAGAAAAGCTGCAGGGAACCTATAGAAAATTGCAGGGAATGTGATTGAAGGGCACAGCCCAGGCAACAGCTACAACCCACCTACGCTGCCATCGGGAACCAAGTAGGTTCTTCCATGCATCCAGGTGTGTCACAGAGCAGGTCCACAGACGACACTGAAGCTCATTTCACACCAATCAGGCCACAATAACTGTGGGGCTGAGGCTCCTGGGCTCACCTTGGGCTGCCCTGCATCCTCCAGACTCTGTAGTTTCCATTAACTTGTGGCTATAAAAAGTCAGGAGAGCATTCCTCTTGTATTGTCCATGAAGCTCTGCAGAACTAATTATTTTGCAAAGAGAGCTCTAAATCATTAACAAAAAATGTTGATTATAGCATCTGCAATCATTATTTGGCCCATTACTTAAAAAGCTGGATGCAATAAATATGATGGGGAATAGCTGGTACTACACTTCCAGAGCTCAGGAATATGGGCTGTCAGAAAATGAGCACTGCCTGTAACAGTTACACTTGGGCTCTGTGAGTACTTTGTAATCAGACCAATCCAATAGGTCCTTCATCTCCAAGCATTTAAAAAACCCCACCAGATATCATTAAAAAAAAAAAGAAAATACTGTGGTATTTTCTCCCAGGCCTTTTGTCTTTTCTTCCTATTCTTTAGAACATTCATAAACTTGTATTTTTACATTTCCCCATTCGACTTCTTAGATAAACATTTTAACTAAGTCAAAATATCACAACTTGAAACGGGGATGACTTTTCTTTATTTACTTTCTTCCATGCTCTGGCTGTCAGCTCTGGGAGTCGTTCCTTCCAACGGCAGCTGCTGCAAAACGCGCAGTGGGAGTGTAAGAGCCCCAGACGTCCCCCCCTTTCCCCTCCAGCTGCGGGCACACAGATGAGTCCTACCACCACCTCAGACTCCAGAAAAGGCATTTATGGCAGGATGCCATTCACGCGTGGCCTCCTCCATGCCATCTCCAGTGGCACCAGAGTGTAAAGTCAGGCCTGGAAGGCATCTTCCCATGAGAACCTTGTTGTGTAGCCCTTCCGACAACCAAGCAGAGCACTCTTGCTGCAGTTTTGTTGCTGTCAGAATTGAGTACTCAGATGCTCATCTTCTATCCTGGAAAAAGGCGTGCATCTCTCAGGCTTTGGCAGGAACTTTGATCTAAAGCCTATCTGGAGTGGCCATGTGCTGAATGAAGCAACCGACCGTCAGGAGCTGCCACCCTCGCTGGCAGATGATGACACGGACGGTTTATCCCTGGCTACTTTGCTGCATGACTATAGGCGAGCTGCTGCAGCACACACAGATGTGCTCCACCAAGTCCAACGTGATAATCCAGAGCTCCAGCATAAAGACACCAAGTTTATGGCTAAAATATTACAAAAGTCCTACTCCCCCAAGGAAAATGCCCAACAGGAACTCAGGGCTCCGCGGACAGCAGGGACCTCACTGACCAACTCCTTTGGGCCATGAAGTTCGAGAAACTTCATTCTTCAGTTGAATATAAGCTTTTTTGTAAATTCAGCCTAAATTGATCAGCGTGGTGGCTTGCAGCACAGACAGCATCCCAGTCAGGGTCTTGCAGTGAGCTCTGCAGAGGCATTCGTAACACCCCGCTTGGCCGACTCGCTGCCTGACACACGCATCTTTTCTTCATGAGTCGCCCCACGCTGGTAGCTAACCTACGTCCTTTTATCAAACATTTCTCATTTGCCTCCCCACCTCAATTATTTCTTCCTCTCAGAGCTTTTCTCCAGCTTTGCATCCTCGGCGTGGCCGCGTTATCCCTTCCCTTCTTGCCTGATCAGGGCTTCTGTGCTGGCTCCTCTCCAACTCCAGTCTTCAATGCAATCAATTCACTTAAGAGCCTGGCAAGCTGGTTTATTATTTTTTTTTTCCATGTCTTTTTTACACAGTTTCAAAGCATTGCAAAAAAAAAAAAAAAAGACAAAAAAAAAAGACATTTTTCCAGTATGAAGAATAAAAACCTTACGTTGTGGCAGCTTAGCTTGCCCACAAACAGGGCACTTTTTTAAAATAATGAATACAATAGCTGGTATGGTAAACCAGTGTGTGATGGAGGTGCAGGGAAAGGAGAGAGAATGGAAGTGCAACTTCCACACCTGCTCCTAAAGAAAGATGCCAAATGAGCCAAAATGAAGTAGAAAGAATGAACTTCTCTGACCTCTCTGAATTTTGATACGGAATTGCAAATGAATTAAATTTCCTCCTTCTGTTTTTAAACCTTTATCTTTACTAGGAGGGGGAAATAAAGATAAATAGAGTACAACATCATATGTGAGCAGGCAGTGTGTAACTGAAGCTGCATGCTGTTAGCTTGTAATACTGGCTATACTGGTCATCACCAGTGCTGCAAACCCAAAACAAAAAGAAAAAATCCCCAGAAGAGACCTTCCTTGTACTAATTAGACCATTTTACAGAAAATGACCACAACTCCCTGCAATCACCCAGCTTAGAGAGACCACCAAGATGAGACGGGCCATGCCCCTATGTGCCACCAAGTCCCTGTGGCCACTCTGGCCACTAATGACCCCCTGGCCCGTGCCACCGGCCCCGAGCTGTGAGTCAGCTCCCCCCGCAGAAGTATTACTCTTCCTACCGCTGGCGTAGCCATTAGAAGGGTTTTTTTCCTGCGGTTAGTTTATATGCTGCAGCTCATTAACATCTCCTAATACCAGAACTTGAGGCTAATTAGGCATGGCAATCCTGAGGAACATATTCTCCGTTCATCTTCCCAAAGCAGGATGCTCCTCGACGGCCCAGCTGTAGCTCCACATGCTACCATGAGGGTATCACCCTGGAAATAAAAATACTACAGGATCCCACACATTACACAGCAGGGATCCCGTACTTGTTAGTTGATGGCACAGTTTACAGGCTGTTTTGCTTAAAAATTGGAAGCATCTCTGTCATCAAGGCAGATTCTTGCTCAGCAGCCTCAGGGAATTTCCCCAATAGTTATCAATACACCAGGGCTTTCATAATGAAAGCGACTGACTTGAAAATGAAGGGGCAAAGCAGTTAGAAAACTTAGGAGACAAATAAAAAGCATTTGACATATCAATGCTAGTGGGAATTGCCTCACCATGGCTACAAATGCACAGGAGCAAACAGGCCATGGGATCTGAGACACACTTCATGCACATGAACTACTCCTAGGAGCAGGGTCTCCATCTACACATCACCCAAGAGTAACACCCACTACAGCAACAAGTACCCAAGGAACACCAACAGATGAACAACGGGAGCTACAATCAACACCAACCATTTTAAGCACAGGAGCTCATGAAACCTAGTTTCCCACGTGTCTTCTGGACCACACAAACGCTGACCAAAGCTTGTCCAGAACTGGGACATTATAAAGCTACCTTTGCCCAGTGGATGCCTCATATTGTAGGTTTTTCTTGAGTGCAAACATTTCTGTGGTTGGTTTTGTCCGCCTGTTTTCAAAGATCATCACCTCCAACGCCTTCACTCTGGGTCTGCTTAAAATGGCTCCAAGGGTTGTGAAGGAAGAAGGAACTGGCTCAATTTCTCTGGTCACCATTTCAAATCCCTGTAGCCTTCATTTCAGCATCTACTTTTTATAACTAAAGGCAGCAACACTTACAAAGCACCTTTTAAATACAGCAGAAGGTACATACAGATACTGTATTTTCATCCTAAGGGATCCCATGAATACACACATAAAACTTCCCTTCACCAATCACTGGAAAACATGGATCTCTGAGGAATCAAAATGCAACTGCAGGCATGAAAGATGACTTCATGCCTTCCCAATCCTGAAAAAAAAGTTGTAGCATCTTTACTGATGATGAGGAGAGCAAATGGAGGAGCTGTGCCCACAGGCGAGGATGCAGCGTTGCCACCATGAGAGGGGAGTGACAGAAGTGATGGAACAGCCGCATCCCCCTCTGAATCACCTGCAACAATTCCTCTGTTGTGGGGGATTTTTTCCTCCTCCTTTTCAAATCCTTCCTTGGAGAACTGAGTGAGCCTCAACACTGGAAATGTGAGCCAAATTCACTGCCTGAGGCAGAAGAGACCTGCCTTCAGCTGCCCTCTGACTTTCATTTTTGGAATGGATTCATTTCCAAAAGCTCCTATAAACCTGGCTGTATTGGTCCACAGATTACAAGATGGAAATGTGAAAAAATCCTGGACAGAGATGAAGCATCCACCAAAACCCCTAATTTGAAGGCAGGCTAAATGCAAAATTTCCCTCAGTAGACACCTTGACTTCAAAATGTTTATCCACTCTTCCTCTGGAGCTCTTTCATATCACCAACACGCAGCTCCAGCCAACTATAAAACTTAATGTGGGGAAAACGTGCCCAAAACTCCAGGAGAAAAAACAAACCAAGGCATTTCATTTTGGGCCAGCTCAGTCCAAACTGGAATTTTGTTTGTTTTGAACTGACCGAGCCGTTGGCGTGTCGGAGTCCAGCGAAGCATTAACCTGCTTTACTAAGCAAGCAACACATCCAGCTCCTGGGCACAAAAGCATTGGGCTTGGCATTAAAATTAAGGCTGGAGCTGTGAAGCTTGGCTCTGCGCACGTACCTTGAGCTACGGCCTGGGTCCCCACACCTCCGCAGGCTCGCCAGCCCACTCCCAAGGGGAACCAGCACTTTCGAAGGAGCAGAAAACAAAGCAGACTGTCATCTGCAGAGGTGCCAGGGTTTTGTTTACCTCCGGGCAAACCTGGCAGCGCGGGCCAAGCGTCATACTTTTGCGCTCCGTGTTTTGGTGGATGATCCTTGGCAAAGCGGTGTGCTTAGTGCGTAAGCTATGAAAAATATAGTGTAAATTTTGCAGTGATACGGGGTTAATATTAATTAGACTGTGCTTGAGGAGTAGCTGTGCGAGTGGCGGAGTTTTGTTCCTGTGCTCTCGCTGGGGATTAGCTGTTGGCAGAGCGGCGATGCCGGCAGGAGACTCCACCATCCGAGCTGTTTCCTGGCACCAGGGCTGGTTTGGCTGGAGCCGCTTCTGCTTCTTTGGAGAAGTAGGGTTTTTTAAACATTTCTGAATCCCTGCAATGGCCTCGGCAATGGCCAGCAGCCCTTGTCGCCCAGGAGCCCTCCATCACCTCACCTGCCACACACATAGCCCAGAGCACTGTCCTGTTTCGTGGTGATGGCTCCCTCACAGGCAGTTAGCACCCCGCGGGATGGGGACCCTTCTCTGTGTCTTCTGACCAGATGTGCACTCACTAGACTAGACGGCAGTGAAGAGGTGACACGTGTACCCAGGCCACGAGACATGACCTATGTGGGATAACTCTCACCCTTTCTCCATCACCAGTGTTCCAAAGGAAGCCTCCCAGTCCACCATGAGAGCTCCGCTTCTACAGGTTTTGTATGGGTTAGATGACTTTAATTAATCTTTTACTGATTAAAGCTCAGATGTAATTATATAGCCAGTGTATGAACATCTGCCCTCTCTTTGATGACTTCCAGACCACGTCTCCCACTCACGCTGCTGATGTACGGGGGTGATGCCAGAAAACAAGCCCCAGCCGCCCGGTTATGGGGGCACCCTGCTACATCTCTTTTTAAATCTTTGCAGCTATTCAAGAAAAAAAAAAAAAAAAGGCAAGACAAATTGCTAAAATGCATACGCAAAACACAGCTCCTGACACCATCTCTACAGAGAAAGCCACCTTCGATGGAGCACGCCCTGCAGGTATGCAGGGCTGCCCGCTGCCATCGCCACACTCAGATCTGGGGCAGCATTAGCAGGGCTTTAAACTGAGCAGGCGTTTCTCTCCATCTTCACTTTAAACAGTATTGTGCTGTTCCAGTATTATAGCAGTGAACTCACAGTCACCCTGTCAAATAAATATTTTTTCTGAGGTAACACTGTTTTAAATATATCAATTTAGAATCCTTATTTGAAAACAGTGGACAAATTAAATGACTGTGAAACTTGACTTTCCAGTATTTTGTATTCAGATAAACTCCTACAGCACCCTCTTCCATGGCAGCCAGCCCATATTTCCAAGTAACTAAAATTGTAAAAAGCCGACTACGCTTTTCGGTATCTGTGCATTAATCATCCTTCCTAGTTCAAGAACTCTTTTTGAGTTCAAAGAAGAAAGTGTGAGGAAGAGGAATGTGTGTGCAACATAGTCCCCTCCAAAAAAGCTGCTGCCTAACCATCCCATACGGCCTTACGGGCTCCTACCACGCACCCCAGCCCCAAGCAGGGATCCCCCACCGGCTGTATGAGGCTTCCCTATCACTTCCATCAAGACTGGAGTGTTCAAAGTGTTTCTGCACAACAAAAGGAAACCATGAAGCTGGTGAAAACACTGCTAAAAGAAGCCCTGTGCTCCAGGAGAAGTCACGTTAATTGAATGTGATTTCAAAATATTTCAGATTCTCAGCAAGGATTTGGTAGCAGAGGAGAACATGCTGTGACGGACCGTATTTCTAACACGGTATGAAAAGCAGTTTCAGTACACGCTGCCAAAAAGTGTCAAACGGGCTAAAATATGCTTGTCGATAGATAAGCAGCCGATGTCTCCGACAGCGGGAGCAGGGAGGAGGGAGTGGGGAGGGGGTCGGGCAGTGCAGGGGGCTGCCCAACGGCCCTGGCGTTCCAGCGAGCACCAGGGGAGAAGCAGCCTTGCAGAGAGCCCAACGCACGCCTCTGGTTCTAGTGGCTTTTCCTTTGCTCTTGCGTTTTGAGAAAGGTTAAATACGTCAAGCGTTAGTTTACAAAAACTCTCTGACGAATCCTCTTACTCACATGATCTTTCTAAACAGCCCCAATCTTTTCAACTGCGCAGCTGTGACACTATGAGCTTTGACCATTTCAGCTGCCGCCTCCCAAAACTCGGGGGTTCCCGTAGCACAGAGGCGAGGGGCTGACCTCCACACAATACCCAGATCAGGACACTACGGACACCCGCGTAAGAGCATTATCATATTTTCCATATTTTCTCACCCATTCTTCCTAGGGCCGAACATCTTGTTTGATCTTTTGTGACTGTGGCTGCACACTGAGCAGATGTCTTCATCGAGCTGTCCGCGGCGACCCTCGGGTCTTTCTCCCCAATGGTTCCAGTTCATTTAAAGCTCAGCAATGTGTAAGAGGAGCTCAGACCGCTACTTCCCGGGCGCCTAACCTTGCGTTTGGCAGTGGCGACTTTCATCTGCCCCTGTGGTCCTCCTCCCCTTAACTTCAGCTCGGTCACCTTCTTCACGGGGCTGCCTCTCACCAGTGACGCCGTGCCGTCTCCCGCTGCCTCCCTGCCACCAACTCACTGTCTGCCTCTTTTTTCCAGCTTAATGAAAATATTCAGACATGCAGTCATGATGCAGATACTTCGAGCAGTCCAGCATCAACATTTTCCATGAAAAAAAGCTGGTGTTTTACTTGTTTTCTATTCTAATCCAAAGCTAGCTTTTTTACCCTGCAATGCTTGCTTAAACAGAGGCGCTTTGAAAATCACAGCCTGATTCTCTGAGATCTACCACTTTGCTGATGTACTATTTAAAAAAAAACCCCAGATTTGTGATTTCTGTTTTTCTCTTATCACATCCTTGCCACATAGATATCTTTAACTGTGTTTTTCTGGAAGAGCTGGTGCTCAGATGAGACATGCAACTGTCCTCCCCTCCTGTTTTTTCCATAAGTAACCCCAAAGCAGGTAAACCACATGGAGCCACACAGGTTGTGCAGACCCAGGCAAGCAAGACCCTGGTTGTGTGTACTGGAGGCAAAAAAAAAAAAAACCAAGAAAAGGAGATGTGAGCATGACCCTGAAAAGCAGCAGAGCAAGGGGGCTCCTCAGATGGAGCTCCTGCACTGCCAACCTGCGGGACATCCAAGTGTCCTGCTGCATCCAGAGGAGAGGCCATGCGTGTGGGAAAGGACAGAGCCACACCAGCAGTACCCTGGGAGCACCTCCCGCAGCCAGAAAATGCAGAAACTAAAAATTCATTCCTTTTGTTAGCTGTAGTAGGTTATTTTAATGATAAGGCACATTTTGTGTTGGGTTTCTAGAGAAAGTTTGTGAGTCTCCACAAGCTTCTGCCCCCTGGGAGCAGGACACCAGCTCCTCACGGCAGCGTGTGTGGAGCCATGGGAGATGCCATCAAGCCCGAAGACACAGACCCTCAGGGACACGGGTCACAGTGGCCCAGTGCCCATGGGATGAGGTTGCCCACTGCAGCCTCTCCAGCCTGCTGCTCCCCCGTACCTATCACCCCTCATCGGTGTGCGCCTGCCGCCCGCGTCCCGCGCCTCATCTCCAGCACCACTGCCTGAAAGAAGCTGATCTGGTCGAGATATTAACTGGGTCTAGCCTGTGGAAAATGCTGACACAAAAATTGCACGTCTTCTCTCCTCTATCTCCAGCCTCATTAACGGCGGCTGTTAACCCCCAGAAGTCCATCCGAGCGGACAGCTTTTCCCTACAGATTTGCCACTCGCCTGTTTTCTTTTCTCTTCCTACATCTTTCTACAAACCCTCTTCCACCTCAGCTTTAGTCGTCTGATTTTCATCGTAGGTTTTACCAGCCCACCTCCTGGCTTCCCCTAGGTAATTTTCCATTTACTGGAGACTGACCCACTTGATTTAAACAGTTTTCAGCTCCTTTACCTCATTGGTGAGCAGCACCAGCCCACTCTCCCCAGCACCTCCCAACCTGTCCCGTTTTGGCCAGCAAAGCAACAACAAAGTCGAGCAAGAGCTGGAAACGCCCTGGTGTTAAGATCTACTTAATAAGTTGTCAGCCAGGTCCCGCGTATCTATTCTTGTGGGCATAAAGATCTCTGTCAGCAGTCAAAACACGGATTTACACTCCCAGCACAATTCCTAGCAGCATTTAAAGATTTTTAACGACCATCCCTTTGTCCCAGGGAGTTAAGCACTGATCGAATGTCACAACGTGACACATGAATGCACAACACAAGGAAGGTTTGACAGGCAGCAACATTGTAATATGATAATTCCTCTTTGTCCCTTAATCGCCTCTGTTTTTTGCAGACTTGATTCACTTACCAACATGTGATCAATCACTGCCTTTTTCAGTGAGATAATTTTTTGCCCTCTATCTAAATGGCTCCTGTCAAAGGGAATCCAGTACTAAATTAAAGCTGATATGCTTGTCTCTGCCCTTTTGTTTGTTGACTTCTTCTTGCACACAATTGATTTTAAATAGATTTTTTTATGGGTTCCATCACCATTTAAGTATATGTATTTTTAAAAATCTGGCTCCTTGAAATTAACATTCGATACGTACACGTTTAAAAACAGTCTTGAGCATATAATTTAATGGAGAGGAATAAATACAAGAGTACGTGCTGGCAAATGTATCAAGTCCCCACTAGACACAGAGTAAGTTGCCTGTTTAGATCTTCCCACGTGCTCTATTTAAAACTGGAAGACGACAGTCAAGTCTCAAGATTTGTGAATATAACAAAAAGAGGACAGTGTAATTTAACATGAAAGGAAGAAAGGCAAAGATCACTTGTTCTGTGTCTGTGAGAAATCAGGATTTAACTGAAGGCCACCACAGAACTTCCCAGACGTATCTCACTGATATTTGCACACCCTGATAAGCACCTCTCTAACAATAGGCAAGAGGTCTTCAGTGGCACAGCACCAAGGAAATAAGAATCTACCTTTGTGAATAAAGCTGAGAGGTGTTTTTGCAGCTCTCGGGTGATCATCAGACGTGTCCCAAACAGCTCTACACCGCCCAGGATGGAGGTAGGGAAGCCACGTCTGCACCAGCCCAAACCCCTCCAAGCAGAGCCACACACATGCAGAGAACCCAAAACCTCTGCCTCACTGCCTGGCTCTTCCCCGCAATTCCCTCAAGCATATCCACACTGCATTTGAAACCCCAAAATTTCACATTTTGCCCCTTTCCTCCAGCTTTTCTTTCCCGCACCCAGCTCTTTTGAGTTGGGTCTTCCACACCTTGCCCTCACGCAGAACCTTGGCCTGGACCTGCCAAAGCCAAGGGCACAGTGCCCACAGATCCAAACGAAAAGGAACTCGCTCTCCGGTCACTGTGACTCCTCTGCCCGCGTCTGCTTGGCAACTGCTATCAGGTAAGAGAATCTGCAGAAATCCCCAGGTGCATCTTCATCCCTTCCACCCAAAGCAGGTACCTGTGTGGTACCTCCGCAGCTGTCATTAGCCCTCACCACTGTACATGGAATCTGTGACAACAAAATAGGGTGATTTCAAAGCTAGGTAAGGTGACACTTATTTAATTCACTGATTGACAGCAAATTTTTGGCTGTGCCGTGCATTATAAATTATTCTGCATGGTTTCAGCACTTGTCCTGGCTATGCACATAAGGCAGTTAAGCTTTTGCCAAGATCATCCAATAGACACGTCATAATCAGCCCCAGAATATAAAGAATAATCTCTTTTTATACATTTTTTTTCCTTTTTTAAGGAAAACACCTCAAGAAAATGCTGGACTGTCAGCTCTTCCTAAGGTGGACAGTTTCCCTGAAGAAAAAATCATAAATTTATGTTTTCATCTTGTGGTTCTAACAGTTTTCTCCTTCTGCACAGAGGGAAAAGGGAAAGAAAACAGCTCTGCAATGGAGGCATCACCCCTGGGCGAGGGCGAGTGGTGTTCCAGATAGACGCATCCATCCACAAAGGGCGGTGGGAGCCAAGGCATTAAAAACATACCAGTGAATGAGTCAGGGGGAGGACTGACTTGGAAAAAAACCCCCAAAAATCTCATTTTTCAAAACACATTATTATCACACCAAATGTATTTTAATGTATTTTCAGCAAGGCATCAAATACCCCCAGTATCTGCTTTGTGTCTCTTGGCAGTTCAAGAATGCCAAGGCGCCCCGTCCTCAGGGTGCCAGAACCAATCTGTTGCCAAGAGACACAAAACTGATATCACGGGTGTATAAAGCCGTCTTTGGAAACGTATGAAACAGCGAACGACCTCATGTTCGGGGTTTGACTTAGTCAGCAAGACGTCAAGGAAGAAAAATTAACCTTTTGTTATAAGGTTTAAAGCTGACCATTTGTATCCTTCTCAGAAGGAGAATCAGCCTTTCTGAAGGAGAAATGTGCTCATGTCTGGTATTGCACTGCAAGCAAACACCCCGGCATTTTTTTTTGAATGCTTACTTTTCTTTTGAGAGGAAAAAAACCCTAAAAATCATTAGAGTCAGGACACTCGGGGAGCAGGGAAGCTGTGACTTGGGGAGGCTGGGCAGGTGACATTTCTGAAGCATACATCTTCAGAGAAAACCCAAATGCTGCAGCTGGACCTTTACATTAGCACTCAGGTGGGTACATGGCAGCATTACCAGCGGAGAAGGATTCCGGGGCTCCAATGGTAAACATCCAAAAGGTTTTCTCATTTAAAAATCTGGTCACCAGCAAGTTCTTCAAATATTTATTACTCCAACCGGTGGCTAACCTACTGGAGATGCCACAGGTTCACCCACTGCAAACATTTCCCAGCTCAGTTCTGGGCACCTTTCTCCCTCCTCCACCCTGCAAACTGAATATGAACCCTTTCGAACGGAGTATTTTTTTCCCCCAGAATTTTCCTGCTGCAATTACACCCAAAGTTTGCTGCCTTTCTCAACAGAAATACAATTCAATGAGTTCAGGATTCCTTCAAAATACAAAAATATGAAAACAGCATGACTGTTTCTTTTAGATAGGTTCGCTGTGGACTGCTTTTCAGTTCATTTCACTGAAGTTAAATAGTTGGAAATTAAGACTCCAATTAAGAAATACAGTAATTAACTGTCATTAAGAGTTGCAGCAAATTTTTTTTTTTTTTTTACCTAATCTGGGGCACAAACTTTTACACATTAAATTAAAAACTCTACTTAGGAACCAAAATGTTAGAAGCCTGTGAAGCAACTAGGTATCAGTTCGATATTATCCAGGAAAGGTCAAACATAAATTACAGGGTATCTTTAAAACATTAAGCTTCAGTATATCATGCAGTTTTTGTATTTCCAACTAATATATAGATACATAGGTACCCACATCACAGGTGTCTGCTACTGAATTACCTTCAGTAACAGAAAATGCAGCATCTCACATTAAATAATTAGGATTTCCAGGTGCTTTTTGTACCAAGGACACAGAAACACAATAAGCCTTTGCCAGGACTGAAGAGCAAAGAATCCTGATAGATGGGAGCCATATTAAAAATAACCAGAAGTTAGTTGCTAGAAACAGGTCATGGGTTTGGGGGGAGATTTTTTTGGACTACAAATTAAAGGTCTTGCCATTATGACAAGAGAAAAATATCTTTTTGTCTTATGAGCTCCCAGTTGTCGTAAGAAAGCTGAGCCATGCCATACCAGTATGCGGGCAGAGAGAGACAGGGGGGCTGGGAGAGGGTGAAGAGAGCTAATAAAATTCCTACCAGAAAACAGAAAATGAGATTAAAAGAGACATTTTGGCCATGAGGCCTTCTTTCGGCTGGAGAAGGCCTCAAAGCCAAAGTGTCTCTTCTAATCCTATTTGCTATTTCGAGAGTGCATTTTAATAACCCCTTTGTATATGGTACAATGACTTTAGCAAGTCCTATTTTAAGCAGATTTTCCACACTAGAAAGCAAAATGGGTTAAAATAATTGTACCGTACACCTCGCACGCGTGACACTTTGTTTAATCCAGTGTCAGACACCGGGGCTGCACAATACAGTACAAGGTCCATGTGTAAAAGTGTCTTTCACACACAGCTCAAGGCATGGTATGGGGGAACCCAGGCTGGGGAGCAGAGCTCCCTCCCACCAGCAGCCAGGTCCTCACTTTCCCACCTGAATGGGGACTTGGCTGATATCAGGCCCCAAAATTCACAGAATCATCTAGGTTGGAAAAGATCATCCAGTCCAACCATTGACCTAACACTGACAGTTCCCAACTACACCATATCCTCCTCCTTTGGAAAAATGGCTGGTACCAACTACTTCCACCATGGCTTGGAAATGCATCCCAGGAGGATGTGGGAGAGGAGAGTTGGCCCCAAGGCAGAGCTCACCTGCAACTCCATGGCAGTGTCCCCACAGCCACCGAGTCACTAGCCAAGCCAACCTTGACAATTTACCTCTTTGCAAGAGCCTGTACCTGGGTGATGGTTTTCTTCAACTCCACGCACACAAAAAATCCCATGGAACTGTTTGTCTAGAGAGTCTCTTGTGTGCACAAACCCCAGCTTTATTTGAAAATAAAGAGGTGAAGACTTGTTCTCAAGAAGCATGTGTTGTCAACGGAAGGGAGTGCCACAGATGCTGGGCAGCCCGTGTCTCTCCGTGCCATGGTCAAGGTGTGGGAGCTGAGCTCCCTCATTCAGTGATGCCAGCTCTCCATCCCCCGGCACACTTACGGCGCTCTATCAGAACAGCAGCCCTGGGGCAGGGGACATGGGGACAGCAGCGATGGTGGTCATGACCCACTCAACCCTGGAGGGAACCTGAGCCTCCAAAAGCAGCCATGCTTAGTCTAGGTCACCACGGGCATGAGTCCTCCTTATGGTGGTACCCTGGGTCCCTGTGAAGCCAGGGAGGTCACTCTAGCAAAGAAAAACCAAGAAGAAACATCAAAATGTCATTTGTTGTAATGCACACATACCTACAGAGTCGACTGATAAGGCTGTTACCTGAAGCAACAAGCCCAGGGTAGCCTGGCTCTCCTGTGACAGCCCCTACAACTTCCTCACCCTCGTTGTACCAGCCTAAGGGGGACATTTCAACATCCACCCACTGCGCAGGAAGAAAAGCAGAACAGCTTTACTTTGAAGTGAACATAAATAAATAAAAAGTAAAAATGAGGGTCTGACTGTATGAATGGTTAAATGTTTGACCTCTGACCAGGTCAGTGTCTTTGCAGATCTGGGCTTTGGCTCCCAGCAAACCTGAAGTGAGCAATGAAACACAACCCAGCAGCGCCTCAATGGTGTGCGATGCCTCAGCTCCGTGCTGTGGGAGAGACCTGGTCGCAGCAAGAAATATAAATGCAGGAAACCCCAAAAGAAAAACGCAGGAAACCCCCTGGGAAAGTTGAGCTGAGAGCACAGAGAGCATCAGCTGTGGAGCTGCCATGGGCAGCGGGGACGGCAGCCTGGCATGGACAGGGATGGGCACAGAAGTCTCAGGCAAGAGGTACCTCAAACAGGAATGTGAGTCCTGCAATCCCAGGTAAAAGGCAAACTCAAGCTGGTTTTTACTAACTGAGGTCATATGATGAGGTCCCCAGTGTAAAGACACCGCAGAGTATCACAAATATAAAACCACAGATATAAAACTGCAGATACCAAACTGACGGAAGGTGAACAGGCAAGCACATGTAACAGCGAGTGGTACGGCACCAAACACAAGGGAAAAGCAAGGCTGCTGCAAGGACTGCACATCTGTGATGATGAAAACGGAATGAAACCAACAGAAACAAATGCAAGTTAGCAGAGAAACTCCCAAAACAAAGAATATGCAACAGAAAAAACCAATTTTGTCCTCTCTGTGCAGAATCAGCCAGCAGTCCCCAACCTCTAGGCAGCATGTAGTAGACCACTAGTCAAAATGAATTAAGAAGGAGGTCAAATCACAGAAAATACAGGAGAAAACATCAAAAGGCCTAAAGACAACTGTGGGTGTTGCAGAAAAAAAAAATGTTTTAATTATTATAATGGCAGGTTAAGTACAACCAAAATTTTTCTGCGTCTCAGTGGCGCTGCGTGGTAGCCAATGCTCATGGCCAACGGAATAAAATAAAGCAGGTGAGAAATACAAAAATCTATGTAGCATGAAATATCTCTAAGAGACTTGTTTAGCGAAATTAACTAGTAGTTTAATAGAAAAAAAGCTTGATGTATGAGAGTGCTCCAATTTCTTCATAGAAATTAACATTTCAATCCTGTTTTTATCTAGAAGTCATTAAACTGTGCAACATGAATTATTGGAACTGTAGCAGAGAATTAACTCTATTCATCAAGTAAGTCCAAACAGTTTAGAGTGCATCTGTAATGAAAAAATAGCTCCACATTTCTATCTCTTCTCATTAAAGTAAACCAGTTTTCCCTCTCTCAGTATATAAAACTGTCTTCTCCTCATGTAATTTATATTACCATAAGCCAGCTCACATTCTAAACTATTACACGCCTCCAATTAATTTTTGCAGCTTTTGCCTGAAAATTTAATGAGATAGTAGTGTATGAACCTGCTGACTCCAGATTACGTGTGTGCTTCCAATATTAATGTTGGCATAATAAAATAATCTGATACATACTTGATGAGAGCTTTTCACTATTGTGAGAGTAGTTAAGGCAATATGTAAACCAATTCCACTGATTTTCTTCCTCCTCCCACCACGTTTGGAATATAAAATACCCCAAAACCCAGCAAAACTTATCAGTTTGAAATTGAGGAGTCCCAAGTTAAGCGCTCACGAGACAGGCAGCATCACCAATGCTTCCCTGGATGTTTTAAATCAGTTGTTTATTACTCACCTATGAACATTCATTTGAATGCTACAGCCATTTCGAAACACTTTTATTTTTGAATGGTGAGGAAGGAGAGGGACATGTTGGGATTTACTTCTCCCAAAAGGGAAGGGCATATTTTAAATATCTCACGATGCCACCCCACTGGTTTGAGGAGCCGATGCGCGAGTCCGAGCACCCGCCACGCTGCCTCCAAGCATGGAACAGCCCTTGCTCTCCCAAACCACCTCACAGCAAATCCCACCCACCGCCCTAACACTCACAACGACTGAGAAATTAAGAGTTTGCATTTGAGCTGGGAAACCAAGATGGGTTTAGAGTCCCAAGTGTTTCCGTGGCTTGCTTTCTCTTTGCAGCTCATTTTATGGGGATAACTCTTATCTAATTTTGCGAACTGTTCTCCAGTATATTAGACAAATAACCTTTTCTTCAGAAGGACACATTCTTTGAGACTAAAATTAAAGGGAAAAAATTATAATATTACTTTTCATTGCAACTTCAATTTTACGACCGCATATTGTGCATAATATGATTTTAATATCTATGTGCCTGAGAGAAAAATTGGCAAATGCGATGCTCTCAGAGATCAAGTAATTTTATACATAGACTTAAAAATACACATTTGGCATTATTTGGTACAGCCCTGAATTTATATTTACAGGAAACTATGAGCTGCTTGTGGTGAATAACACAGCCCCTGAAAACATATATTTTGCACCAGACTTGGAGGAGCAGAGAAGCTGTGCCCAGGGAACTGGGACAGCCTGGTGAGGAGACCCTGGTTGGGAGCCCAGAGGTTTCTGAACTCAGTGCCACTGCAGCCCAGTACCCTTGCAGGACCCCAGGGGTAATAATCATTACCTATCCCAATTAAACCATCCCCTCACTCCATTTATCACCCGCATTATCTACATGTTACAAACAAGGGAGGGAAATGCACGTGGACACGGATTGAAATTCAGGCACTGGGAGATTATGGTCTGGGACCAGCAAGTCACTGGCAAAGCCAAAATGGTCAAGTGCTTGTTGGGAGAAGAGGCATCACAACTTATACATGACGCTGAGATGCATGGAGTGCCAAACCTCAGGACTTTTTGAGATAGGAGGACAAACCAGTCTGATAAAAGACTGGGAGAAGGGATGGATGGGAGGATGGCAGGAGAAATAATACACGGCAAGTGCGGAGGCCAACGACTACACACTTTAACGACTCCCAGTGGCTTCAAATCAATTTACATTTAAAATAAATGAATTAAATCTGATAATCTCTGATACCACTCAACCTATTTGCTCCAGGGCACTGAAATTCAAATATTCTTGAGTTCTGAAAATAGGCTTTCACTCACACAACATACAATGAAGACAAAGAGTACCAACCCCAAACACAACCTCCCTGTTTTTTACACAATCAAATGGCAAAATCCCTTCCACAGTGTTCAAAGCATTATGTTACCATGACTTTTGCCCACTGCAGTCAATCTCCGGCATTTCTAAGGTAGCTATAAAAAAATCATTTGGGTTTTCATTCCAGAAACTTACATCCATCCAGATGACCGAAGCAAAAAGAACAAGGGGCATCCACCCCAATACCTCCCAGGCACGGGAGAGCCCCTCAACCAGCACCCTGCTGCCACAATGGATGTGTCCACACCAGAAATAAGATTACTGCACCGATCTGGGCTAAAAATAATCTTTCTGAGAAGTTATTTTCAACTGAGGTCTGATTCTCAGCAGGGCTGTGCTGACACAGTCATGGCACTAGGAACCAGCCGTGCGGCGTGAGGGATGCAGGAGCCCATAACACACAGATGGTGAGGCACACATGTACACGTATACACACATTTACAGCCATCAGATCTCACTGGACTCTCTTTTGAGGGTAAGGTTACCTTTTCTTCTACAGTTTTTCAAAAATCCACCTTGCACTTTTTTCTTTATACATGCATGCCCTTACACCTAACAACTGCTTGTACCTTTGCACGTCAAAAGAAACATGTAATTAAATTAAGAGATGCACACACTCTTCCTATTCTCCTGTCTCTTCTCCTTGAATGCCATGCCAGATAGCAAATCAAAATCTGCATTTAAATAGAGTATTTTTAATGTATGAAAGTGGGCGGCCTGAGGGTAAAGAGGTATTGCATTCACTCACCATATGCACAAAATTGCATTTAAAATGTGATACTATGTTTTAAAAATTTATTGAATATTTCTGTCATTCTAGTACCTTTGTTTTATTATAACGAAATCTTCAGCTCCACAGAGAATTTTGTATCAAAGCATGCTAATAAAAATAATGTGATATTACATCATTTTATCAATTTAATCTCGAGAAAAGGATGATATTCAATCACATCTCATAAGTCACTATCTCTGGCAATTCCGGCCATTATTCAGTGCGAAATTCAAGCAGTCTGAATTCATTAACATAGGGTTGCTACGAATCTGCATTTTTTAGACTTTGTCAGAAAATGCAGCAGCCCAAACTCAGTGACCTGAATCTAACAGCCTTTCAGCCAAAACGGCCTCGCTCCCCAACCCCGGCTCCCTTCCTGCGCCGGGACAAAGCCGCGCTGCTGCCGACCAGGTCACGGCCGCAAAGCCCGAGCTGGCGCGGGCTTCGGCAAACGCTCCCCGCCGAGCCCCCGGTGCAGCATCCCTGTGCTGGGGGGGGCAATCATGGGCACACCATGCTCCTGAGGTCAGAGTGGGGCTCTGGAGGTGGCTCCCCACAGAGCGTGGAGGTCTCCTGCGAGCAGCCGAGGAGCAAGAACGTGTGAGCATGGAGTGACATATGTTAGGGAGGAAGTGTCACATCGCATCGGACAGGCCGCAGGGTGATGGGGACCAAGTGGATTTGACGCTGTGTTATCAGGTCAGCACCTTCGGGAAAAGGGAAAAAAAAATGTTGAAAAAATGGTGGGTTTACCATTAACTGCAATGAGAGGCTGTTAAAACCATGGGGAGGTTCATGGGCATGGTGGGAACCCAACCCTGCGCTGCAGAAGCCAACAGCAAAACCTTGCCAAACTCATCACAGGTAAAATCCAACCATAATTCAGCAAAGTCCTCTGGCTTAATGATGCTCACTATGTCACTCGGCCATGGGTTTCCGTATCCTGCCCACCTCCCTGAGCCTCTTTCGCAGCTGAGAGAAGCTCTTCACCCTTTGTTGCCCACAAGGCCCTTCTGCTGGCCACCCAGCAGCTTTTCTGCCTGGCCAGGAGCAGCCTCCCAACTGGACACTCCCAAGCCCAGGACCATGAGATGTCCCAAGCAGGCACATGCTCTCTTTCATTCATTTTCCATTGATCCCACCTTTAAAAGCAGGATGAAAATAACAATTTATTTCTGATTAAAGCATATTTTGCTGACCAATGACCTAACTTCTTCATTGTAGAGGCAATCTGAGAAGAGTTATTACCACAGTGCCCGCTCCCACCGCTGTACGAAGTGTCACTGTACAGAAATGGCACCTGTTTACCTCAGCAGCATCAGTCCTGGTTACCAGGGAAGATCACATCCGCGCTACCACATTTCTCAATATACATATAAATCGCAGTGACACAAACTCCACAGCTCAGGAGGGAGGGTTGGTTTTAAGAAACCCGAGTGCTATATGCACAGAAATTATGGTGCTGTGGTCCAGAGGCACCTTGAACAGACTACAGAAGTATTGGCAGGCCCTACCCTACTCTCACCGAAGCCTGTAGCATTAAAAAACCACTTCGGTTAGGTAAATTTACACTAGCTTCCCAATAAAAATAAGGTATTTCAGCATGACCATATCGACTGTGGAGCTTCTGCTACTGCAAAAAGGCTGAAGGGAAATTAATTGCACCCGAGTGTACGCTTCTGTACCAGCATCAGTTTCTAGAGAATTGGCTTATTCTACCCAATTCGCACTTCAAACAGATGTCCTCTTCCATTTTCTTGATCCTTCAGCAGATACCAGTAAAACATCCACACTGTAACACGCAAAATTCAAGTCAGATCTGTAGTTCCCCAGACTGTGCCTAACAGAAAAACATCTCCTGAGCGAGCAGCTTAAGCTCAGAGAGCAGCAAAAACCCCATCAACACTCACCACCAACGGACTTTGGGTTTTTTTTGAAAATATTATAGTGCATTTATAGTCACGCAGACATGAAACCATGGTAAAACTGGAAGCAAGGTGAAAGCTATTATTTGAGATAGCAGATGAGGCTGTTGCGATTCCAGAATAAAATGGTAATGTGCTGTTGGTAGCGAGCGGTACATTGTTTTAACGTGTTATGATATTTATAAATATATGAAGTTTAAATAATCAGATGACAGAGAGTTCCTTTTCATCTACTGAATGTTTATTATTCTTCACACATTAGCACTTTTTTCCCCAAATGTTATATCTTCTGCCATTTATAATTAATTTTAACAGCTTCTGCAACTTATCCCACAGGTTGTTGCTGTTTCTTTTAAACAGCGTGCTGCTGAGAAATTGATTTGTTTGCTCCGTATGCCTACAGAAATCACATTATGAAATATGCATAAATGTCATTTCTTGGGCTGCTTCTGAGGATTAGCAGAGAAGAAAAGCTTGCTGAGGAAAAGGAAGAGACAAACAACAACAAAGCCTAACCTAACACTTAAACTCGGCTGCATCCCTGCCTAAACACAGCTCCCTTGCTGCCCTGGTCCGCTCCGGTACAGGGGTGGGAAGAGTCAGCAGGAGATCCCAGCACCACGGGAACCATCTCCTCTCCCAGTAAACAAGTCCCTGCCAACGCGGAGGGGAGTTAATGAAACCAATTAACTCCAATGATGTGTCTGTGCACCCCAAAAGCCCTCTCACACCTGGAGCCAGGAGAAGCCCTGAGGTGAGCTGCGGTGGGGGTGGCGTGGGCTCCACCAACACCTCCAGAAGGTCTCCACACAGCCCAAAATCCCAGGGGGGATGATTCCTCAGGCAGCTGCAGTTGGCCGTGACCAAGACGGACGGAGGACCGTGGCTTGCTGCCAGCCCCTGCTACGGTGGTGAGGGAGGGCAGGGCGAGAAGTGCTCTCCCTCTGGTCCCAAACCTCAGAAATCAGATCTCTGTGGTTCTGCAAAGGTAGCAGAGGGTCACCAGCCACAGCAACCTCTCATTAGCATTGGTGCACTCCTCCTCCAACTGCTCCCACTGCCACCGGTACGGGAACCCCAACCGATTACACTTTGTTTACTGTTCTGACAGCATTGTTTTGATACGTACACATTATTTACAAATTTTTCCACCAGTCGTCATTTCACACACATGTATGGATCACTTATTTTATTGGAGCAGATTCTAACACCAGCCCTTTCCCATGCACAGGTGGCAAACAGGTCCTGCAGGTCCTTCCTTTCCATTCAAGGTGACCCCAGTTTAAAATCCCCATCGTCCCTGGGGTTAGCACAGAGCTCACAGATGGCATCTGAGAGGGCCAGGCTCGCAAGAGGAGTTTTATTACTAAAAGAAAAAGGCATCACAACCATGCAGTCCAACATATATTGTGATCCTGGACCAACAGGACCGTACATAGCCTCAGAAAAAAACAAGTTTTCCTGAAAGGGGAGATCTGGCTGGCTGGGAGCGGGACCCTTCTCCCAACCTGCTCAGCGGAGGCAGAGGCAGCCGCTACACATGGTGGATGGATGCGATGGCAGCCTGAGATGGAAGGTATCTTTCCCATACTATCTCCTACTGCAAAACATATTGAATGACAAGTTCTGAAATGCAAACCAGATATTTTTCTCAGAGACTTCGTTAGACACATCACTCTCCTATATTATTACAGAAAGCTGTCAAAACAGCCTGGTGGGAAAGCTCTTCCACAGACATGCAGAAGTATAAATTGTCATAGTATAAAGTAAATTCCATTAACAGCTACATAGTCATTATTTTGCATAATAAAAGTAAAGGCTCTTTGCTTGTGATCTATGTATTTACGACCATCGAACCAACAAGCACTTTCTCTTTTCTAATGCCTTTGTTAAAATTACAAGATAATTGGTTGCTGTTGCAGATATTAATGTCTGATAACAAAGTGCCTAAGGCACGAAAGCTGAAGTGGTGGTGAAACAGCACTACTGGCAAAGCTCTAACTCCTGTTCTCTGAGGATTAACCAAGCCAACTCAAAGAAAATAATAGTTTTTAATTTGTATCATCAAAGACATTATTTGAATGAATCATACTGGAAATTCTGGACAGCATTTTTTAAAAGTATAATTCTCTTTATTCTGGCTATCAAAAAAAAATTGAGATAATTCAAGCACTTTTCAGTGTAAGTTCCTGAGACAAATCAAAGGATCAATGACAAGTCCTAAGATAACCTCGGTAACTTCTCTGCTCCAGAAACAAATGTATTCCCATCCATAAGGTTTAAGGGAAAAAGAATAATTCTGAAATAATACAAGTTCCTCAGTAATTAGTGCCAATGCATTGCAAAACAGCCTGCACTTATAGAGTATGTCCATTTTGGTTGGAAGCATGAATGATGATACACACAAATACTCTGCTCTCCCCGAGTTTACACACAGTTGTGTTTATGAATAAAATTGCAGCTTAAAGTCTCAACCATGATGAGCAATTCGGAAACTCGCTGTTCATAAATATCTTGCCAATTGAAGCAAGCTGGTTTGGGGATATTGTATATTATTTATTACAATTCAGTCTGTCATGGAATTAAGCACATTGAGCCAATTTCAATATGAGCTTTGGGGGAAGGAGAGACTGCATTCACATTAATAAGGTTGCTTTTAAAGCAGAACAATGTATTCCAGTAGGGCCTCTTCATAAACTGGCCCATGGATGGAAAAAAAAATAAAAATCTGCAATTACAGCTGCATCTTCTCGGTCCCCTCTCTCCACCTGGTGAGAAATTTGGGGCATTTCTTGCATCTCCTCTGGGAGGCTTGATGGCAATTGTTCAAAAGCTCAAGGCTGGCAAGTCCATGAGATGCAAATAAGAAAACAGACATAAACATCTGTATCTGCTGTTAGAAAGGATTCCTCACTATGGTCGTTCACTTTTAGTTTTTTAATTATTCTTCTGTGATGGACACGATACCATTAATTTAATTTCAACTTGCATTTCCTATTAGTATAATCTACCGAGTTATCTCTATAGCAGTGGCAAAATCACTTTATGGTGAGCTATATCACTTCAGAGTTAATTACATGTATTTTGGTTTTGATAAATGAAAATAGGGGACATGATTAATTGAAGGACAATCAATATGATCCAGCTATTAGACAGCTTGATGAGGTATCCAGAGTATGCATATAATCTATAGTAATCAGCTAATTGAAGACTGCGGACTCGGAAGATTTTAGGAAATTCCAGCTTCAAACTGAAAAATATCCCAGTAAAATGGATGAAGGAAAAACGTTCACAAAACCCACGAAGGTTTAAGGCTTGTTTCTATTTTGGTTGCTTTTGAACAAAAAATTTTGCTTCAGTGGCTTAAAAAACTGCTTACTGTGATGAAATACTGAAAGCAAAATTAATTTGGTAAGTGAATCCTGAAGTGTGTTTCTTATTTACATCCACCCAAACTCCTTGAATTGTATTTTTCTAATGCCTTACAATTTCTGGAGTTGCCAGAGATTGTTAAATACTTTCATTAAAAACACTATTTGTCTTGGTTTAGTCACACACCCGATCAAATTAAACAGTCAAATAGTTGAACAAATGAACCTTTCCATCTCTTTTGACATAAAACCAAGTGTGTACTGATGTCAGTTGGACTTGTGTTTCCAAAGAAGAGCCCAAGAAGGGAAAAAATAATCAGTTGGTGAAAAGCTGGAGTGTTACACGTTTAGAAAAATACGAAACTGGCAAGTGCAATCCGTAAACCCATGGTATGTAAGTACTATTAGCATAAATGCTGACAACTGTTAATCTACTGTAACCCTGATTAATGGTTGCAGTTGTCCATTAATACCAGGCATTTTAACTTACTACTAAAATTGATTAGTCAGTTAAGAATTCAATCCTAATGTTCAATAAAATTGCACTTTCTCTGCAAATGCAATATGAAATGAGGTGATGCATTTAGCAGCACTCACATATATCAGGAGGCAGCGCGAGGAGGAGAAACCCAGTGCCATTCCTGGCTGGCAGAGGCAGCGCGTCCACCTCCATCCTCCCTGCAGCCCTTGTGAAATTGTGCGCGAGGTGGCGATAGCCCACGAATCCAGACGGTGCTGGGAACACCCAGGGATGGAAGCAGCCTCTGGGGCTGGGCTGTGGGCAGCGGGAGGGTGGGGCCGCCCCGGCTGGGCACCCCAGCCCGAGGGGTCTCTGTTCGACTGATGGGTCTGGGTTAATCTTACCAACTAGTCCTCTTCGCCCTAAATGACAAACCTGCACTTTTTTTCCTTTTTCCATTTCCATCATCATCGTCATCATCACCATTATTATTTTCCCACCCTGCTTTCCTTTGCAGCACTAGCCACGGTCCAACGCCTACAGAAGGGACTAGCTGAACACCAAGGGGGAAATGTCAGTTTGCTACAACACCTTTTTCTCTTAAAAGGTAATGTGAGGGTACAGTATTTCACACAACACTACAGAGGTGCTGCGCAGTCTGCAACACCATCGCTACAGCTCTCTTCCAGCTCCTGCTGCAAAAACCTTTCTTTCCAGGGGTCCTTTACCATAGATACTCCAAATACATGAAGTAAGGATTCTGCATCCAAATATCACGTCTTGGGCTGCACCTTAAGCCTGGCAGCTATCAGGGGTGTGGGAGAAGAGAACCGAGGAGGCAGAATCGTTGCAGAAGAGATGAACGCTCACTGCCAAAAAAATCATTTGTCATGAGAGAAATACCTTTTAAAAGCTGTCTTCAAATTAATCTTAGATAAAGGAAATACTTTCTGAACAGGTAAAGCCAGATGAGTAATTTGAGTCAGTAAAATGACTCTTTGCCAAGGGTCAGGTGGTTTGGAAGAAAAAGCATCAGACTACCTTTTCTAGAGTACAGGGTAACCCTAAAAATGATGGCTAAAAATTAATCCTGGAAGCAACAGAAAGAGCTTTCTTTTAGCACCAGCAACAGCAACTCACACCTCCTGATGCAGAGGTCCAAGTTCAGTCCTTGCACATGATTATGGAGCTGTATTACTGGAAAGCTTCTCTAAACTCATCCTCCTCCACCATCCCCGTACAACTAGAAGCCTCACGAGATGGGAACGGTAATTTCTAGCACCCGGGGAGCGCAGAAGCCGAGCCTGGGATAAGATGCACACAGATGCTGTTTTCAATTAACATTTTTTAAGTGCTGTTGAAAGCAGAGTGAAGAGATGCGAGACTGGGCGGACCGTGCCATGATCCTGTTTCAGCAAAATTCAGCCAAAGTCTGCTGAATTAAGTCTAGGGAGGAGGGAACAGCATAAAGACAGTATTTAGGTGGGATTTAAAGGTTCTGTCCATGGGGACTCCCAAGGAAGTTTAAATCCCTGAAACACCAGTGCCACAAGGGCTCCCATTAAGAGAAGGACTAAGACCACCATCACCTCGACTGAGAGCACCACGGACTCAACCCACCATGGCCAACCCCACAGCAGGATCAGCACCATGTCGACTAGAGCCCAGCCCTCCTGCAGACTCACTGCCCACTGGTTCATTGGGACGCTCAAACCTTCATAACTTACATGTATGGCCCCTATATGTGAGCCTGTAACTGTTAGGGGCACTCTGAGTATTCTCAGACCCCGCTGACCAGCCACACATGGTGGCTGGTGCGAGTGCCAGCAGCCTCGGGAGAGGGCCCGGTGACCAGACATGCTGCTCACTGCCCATGTGACATTAAACATTTCAAAGGGCCAGTAAATCTTGTTAACATACTGCTGGAAGCAAAAAAAGAAGAAATACCAGGAGAAAGAAGAAACTCCAGCACAACAAAATATCTGGAAGCCAGCAAGGACTCTGGTGTAAATCCACAGCTGATTCATAAGGACAACTCAGGACACTGTCCAGATTTTTTTATTATTTACCTGACCAGCAGCTTGGAAAGCAGCACTTCTGCAGTGGCAATACCTGAGGACATGATCTTATTTTTCAGTGATCTGCAAGGCCAGGTGCTGTGGCTGGTGTCTTTCCTTCCCTGGTGTTGTGGGTCTCAGCACCGGAGGGCCCATCAGGAAACATCACATTGCCATGGGAAAAAGACCAAGACTGAATTATCCTCATGCTGGGATCAACGGCCACATGTTTTAGTTTCTCCTGGTCTCAACTAAACCTTGCTTAACGCTAGGGAGACAGCCACTTCGACAATAAATTTGGAAAAGTGGTTGGGATGGCAGAGCCTGGGATGGGAGATGAAGGACCGGGATGGACCACAACACACAAACGAGGGTGTCTGCACCCACCCCAGCCCAGGGGCTTCCCGACTCCAGCCTGCACCCTCCAAACCTCCTCCATGCCAAGGGGTAACGTTGCCTGTCACCAGCACAGCACCCTGTAACGCCGCTCGGGGACAGAAAGCTGCTGGGTTCACAACCCACCTACCCACAAGTGTCATAACTGCAGCATCCCCCAGCAGTAACGCAGTGCCCTCCTCTGCAAAGCCCTTTAATAACGTTAATGTCTGTCAGGCTTTGAGTGTTAACATACGGGGGAAATGCCTAATAGCTGAATATTACTGTGTGTGTGTCTGAAATAACACTCTGCAAGGCCTCTTATATCAAACATTAAACCTGCTTAATAGAAGACATTTGAGCCGAATCAATTCTTTTGCAGTAATTTTTCATATCGAAAGAGGTACTTTGAAATTGGAAAAGTATATGTTGTCGCAGGAGAACTATTTACATGTTTTAAAGCACACTTTGCGTGAAAGTAAGTTACAGGAACAGTAATATGAATGTCAAATTATCCTTTATTCAGCAAAATCCTTGAGAACTACTTCTTACCATGTTTGTAGATAGCCATACTCACAACATTACGCTAAAGGTCCTATCAACACTTCATTATAAACTTCTCCCCTTATATTCAGGGAATTAGAAAAATCTTTGCCTAGAGGGGATTGTTTTCATAAACTCGGTGCATAGGGGTCTCGGTACAGGGAAGAATGTTTATGGAAAATCTGAGATTAGAACATTTCGAATTGGCTGGTTTCAAGTTGCACACATGTAAAGCTATAAATAGCAAGGAAAATGCGTGTATGAAAAGTGAAGAAATAGCGCACTGTGCAAAAAAATGTTTGTAAGTTACAAAGGAAAAATGAACATTTTTTTCTATTTGAAAAAAAAAAAAATCTAATTTACCATCAAGCTATTCTGTTTTGCTGTTAGATTGCTGCAACTGTTATGTCCAGGATCTTTTAACACCAGCTCGCATTTACAGCCCTCAGTGGGGCTCTCCAGGCAGGATTTTTTTGATCAGGGTGGGTTTAGCCTCCCGGTGACTTCCCCAGGAGCAGAGATGGGTCACTGCTCACCACTTCAGAACCACACCTTGACAAGCAAGCAGGAATTCAAATATAACCCAAGAACGTCAAAGCACTTAAACCCCAGTGAAACTCAGATGCTGAAATACGGCTGGGCAGCATCTTGATGCACAAGCAGAAGCACAGCTGTTGCTTTTCTGCTACAACCACCACAGCCTGAGCTCCCACTCCAACAGCACGGAGCCGTGCCAGGAGAGCCTGGGCAGGGACATGACGATGCTGGACTCAACCCACTGCCTCCTAAAATCAGCAGAAACGGGCAGCAAGAAGGGCTAACACCCAGAGGACATGCACATATGCAGAAACACACAGCGGGATGCTTTACTGCACAGATCACTGGAAGGAAAGACATTAAAAGCTGCCAAAACAATTAAGCTGGTGCAGTTAGGGTCATGTCCTGCCACCACCTGAAATGAAAAAGTCTGAACTATCAGAAAGACAGCCGTAAGGCAGAGAGCACTTGTGTTGAGGCAGTGTACCACTACCTACCCAGTTACCCCCCGAGTACTAGTTCTTAAATGATATTTTAAATATACAATCATCTTGGAAACAGCAGTGGTGATCTACAAACTCACTGCTCCCATGGTGAAGATAGCAGCAAGGGTTTGGTGGGTGCCTCCTGACCTGTCTTGCCACACTGGCTTTGCTCTTGTTTTAGACGTCTTTGCCTTCAGTTATTTCATACACTACAGTTGCCTGCAAAATTCTTGCATGGCAATAGCTGGACTTATTGTTCATACTAGACTTCAGCTATGTCATTAAAGCATGTAACCAGACATGTAAAATATTCCACATTAGCAAAAATATTTATTTCTGCAGATACCTGGTTGTTTTGCATCAAGTATAGCAACTGTAGAATGTCCTCCTGACAGAGGACAAAGACCACTGACGGTAGATAACGGGTCAGCAAAAGCTTAAAAGACAGCAAGTAGGACTGATGTGTAAAATATATAATGCAACATTTAAAATAATTTTGGCTGACTCAGTTGAGATGACCCTACACCCTACAACAGTAAGCCTTTGGCCAGTGTACAGAGTGGAACTGCAGTCTCCTGAAAGCTCGTTAGCTCAGCTAACTAACTGCAGTTTGCCTCCACTTTCTTCTAATTTTAGATTTCAACTCTCTACAGCAGAGCACACGCACGGTGCAAACAAATTTTAAACGTTATGCTTTTCTGAAATATATTGCAAGTATATTTTCTTTTGGAAGAGGCAGGGCGGATTATTTTCCTTAGAAAATTAAGTTCTCAGGATGTTAATATTTCAGGGCAACCTCTGCCTTTGCAGTTCAGAGGAAAGGGTACGGCGAGCGAAGGCAGCGCCTGGATGGCGGTATTACAGGGTTCCTCAGAAAATCCTGCTGACACAGCTTCCTCTTCATCTTTGTCTCATATCAAGTTAGTAGTCAATGTGTTATTTTAACAGCATGACAACAACTATACAGAATGTCAAACAGTTACCTTTTATCTGGAATTTTATTCCTGCCATATATTTCAATGGAAATATACAACTTAATGTTGCAACATATTTCATACTCAAATGGGTAATAAAAAAACTATAGACTGTGCATTTCCCCTAAAACATAAAGGAAGAATACACTGGAAATCTCTGCTGTTTACTACTCTGTCTTCCAAAATCTCCACACCTATCTACTGTGCCTGAAATATAAATATTTCTGGGAATATCCTCAGGTTGTTATTTATTTTTTTTTTTAAGAAATAAAATATAAATATAAAAGAATGTTCTGCCCAGGCTGAGTTTCAGCTGAATCCTGACGTAAGGATGGAGATGGAGGACAAGCCCTTATGACCAACCACACTTTGACCCCACCGCATGGGAACTCAGTGTCCCTCAGCCTGAAGAAAGGTGCTTTCAAATCCCAGAGAAGGATCAGGAAATTTTACATTAGCAGGTGCAAACCAAGCTCCCTCTATTATCTCCTGTACTATTTTAATATCAGGCCAACACTGGAAGTACACTGAGGGAAAAGGGCTTAGAAAACATTCAGGAGCTCCCTTTGGGGTGTCTATAAAAATGCACGTCTTGCCCCATTTATCAAACCCCATGTTTTCAGCTACCTGCGAGGTAGATACATTTTCCCTTCTAAGGAAACTGCAAACCAGGGAAGAAATATTCCCTGTCCTTTTCAATACACACAACAGCTGGCTAATTACCTAAATTACAGCGTTGTCAATATTACTTCAGTCACTCAAGCCCTTGTTGCTGTTAGCAAAAAAGACCTGGAAGACTCAAACTCTTCCAGATCTTTGGGTCTACCCAAGAAAGTCTTCCTCTTCAAGGGAGGCCTGATGGTCAGAGCTGCTGCAGTCTCCAGGACTGCTCCAGGATGGAGGTCTTTGGCATGCAAGATCCTCACTTTAAGTTACTTTGGTTTGGCCATCTCCTACATAAATAAACACAAATATGCGTGCTGGTAACATGAAGAGGACAGAGAAGTTTTAGAAGATGACCTAGCTTAGATGAAGGACTTCCGACACTTTTTTTCCTGCTAGAGGAACCACTTATTTCCTGCCTGAGGTCCACCAGGTTTTTGAGTTGCTCTCCAGCGTTCATGCTGACTCTGCTTGCTCTTTCCTTGCTGTACACACTGGTCTTCTCTCAATGACACTTTTATCTACCAAATAAATGATCAAACTATGCCTTCTCAGTTACCCCAAGCTTTTATGTCCCCAGTAGTCCGGGTCTGCCCTCAAGCTGGATCTGCCTGGCAGCAGTGCACACACCAAGTGCTGCAATTAACCTCCCAGTGCCGTAACTTTCTCCTGAGCAGTGAGCATCTAAACCAGAATCACAAATTGTAGTTATTGATGAGACTTAAAAATGCAAAAAGGGAAGTATCACTAGTTGTATAAACCAAGACATTTCTCCAAGGCCAGCACCTGAGCAAAATGCTTCACTCAGGACTTGGCAGAGGAATCTGCAGGTCCTGCTCTTCCCTCCTTCAGAGGAGGTTTTCAGTAACCTGACTCTACTCTTTGCTGCTTCTTGGCTTTTCCAACCTGCATAACATCCTCTAGCCTGCCAAAGCTAACCCACAGGCTGCCCGGGCATCCCGAGACATGGATGCAAGACAAGAGGCCGTGCTCAAAGGTTTGCTGAGCCCTGGTATGAATATAGCAGGTATGACCTAACAGTTCTGACCTTTTCTGGGACAAACATGAGTTCAGCATCTGTATTTGCTCAGCAAATACATGAAGCTTTGCAGACATCAAAACAGAAACAAGGCAAAATAGCTGAATTCCCTGGTTCTGTGTTTTGATGCTGATTCCTCTTCCGTTGCTTCCACTCTCAGCAAGAAAGCCCAAGGCCCTGGATGCCCATCCACCTTGGGACAGGTGGCACCACCTGATGACACATGTCTGATTAAAGCAGGCTTTTGCTCTGGGGACTTGCCCGGGATTAACTGCTCAATCTTCTTTCTTGAAAAGCAGCCCATCCTCGAAGGCAGCCAGTGTTGGACTGCCGGCTCAGCTGCCGCCAGGTCCAGCCCACGAGGTTTTGCTGGCAGAGGCTGAGATGAGCAGGTAGCTGCTCCAGTGGGCTTGTGCACAACAGCACAGGAAGGCCGGCAGCCCTGCCAAGAGCCAAAGCTCCTTATCTTCTGGGGACCTGCTGGGCTGTTTCAGATATCTACTCTTGGTGCATATGCTGTGAAAGCTGGAGTCCAGAGCACCAAACCCAACAGCTTTTCCTCTCCCCTAGGAGAGTTCTGGCCCAGCAGCTTCATCACAGCAGCTTTGGTTTGCCACAAAATAACAACCCAAGAGGATACAAAGGGATGGTCAACAGCCCTCATCCTCTGTGATGGTGCAGACAAGCAACAAGCCTGGTGTGCAACCACCATGCCACAAGCCCAGGGCAGCCCGAGAGGGCCTCTGCTCCCACCCCATCCATAGGCACCCCTCCATGGGACCTTCACCCTGGCAAGACCCAGCCAATTCCTCGGCTCTACTAATGAAAGCAGCACAGCAGCCTGAGGCGAGACACAAATACCTGGAAGTGGGGAGATCCAACAATAAGCCGACGGCTATTTTGGAAGAATCTGAAAAATTGTTGAGCAGTGATTTATTCAAGAGATTCAGCAGTTCACCAACTTTGCGGAGCTTTGGAGACGGTAAAAATGTAACAAGTGAGTCTCTTGCATGAATAAAAAAATTATATTTTACATAAATTAAATATATAATTTGATTAAACATGTTTATGTCTTCGCAGTGACATTTAGAATAGGAAGTATTCATTTTCTGTTTTGAAAGGAAAAAACTCTTTCAAATGTAATTTGAAGCTGTCAAACCAATCTTCTTTACAGATCTTTTAAATGTCACATACCTTCGAAAGGGGATGGCAGATTCCTTTTAAATATGCAATTGCAAACAGTCCAAGCAAAATCAAGAATTTATTAAAATATGCTACTGACATTTACACTGATTATGTATAGCCCTTTCCTCACTCCCTTTCGATAGACTCCCCTACAAAAGATGTGTCACAACAGCTCCTATTAACGCCGCGCTGGCTGTAATTCCCCAACACACAACCAGCCCTTCCCAACCAGCAAAACCCAGCTGCAGGAGAAGAACCTGCCTCTTGTTTACTAAGGGGACTAATATGAATTTGCGGTTGCTTTACATGAAGAATTGTACTTTTTGATGATTTCTTACCATCATGCCTGAAATTTATAACTAAAAATATTAACTGCACTTACTTTAAATCAAGTGCAGCACTATGCCTAATGGCTTTAAATGGAAGAGTGTATTAATCATAAGCATAAGGAAAACCTGCTGCAACTCATTTCAGACAACTTTACGTTAGCGAGCTGTATGTTTTGTTTTATAATCACAACATCTACCCTTAGATTATTAATTATTCTCCCCAGTTAGAGTGCTTTTTTTTTTTTTTTTTTTTTTTTTTTTTTTTTTTCTTTTTTTTTTTTTTTTCCCCCTTGCCCTTCTCGTTTAAGGAACAGAGAAGAGGGATAGAGGAAAACCCTCTCAGCTACTGGTGAATGGTCAAGAACATCAACGATAGCAGCTCCCATTCTCACTCACTTCCCACTGACATACTGGATGTTTTAGGGTCATTTTATTTTTTTAGAAGACAAGGAATTTAATTAGTATTTCTCCTCCCCTGTCACTAGGCCAGTGAAGTGCATGGGCACAGCTCTCATTAGCATTAATGGAAATCCCCACTGTAAATTCTCCCCTGTGAAGCAACATTAAGAGCAAGGCCATCCTGAGCAAGCATACTCAAATTGGAAAATAAAATATACCTCCCATTTCTTGCTACCACCACAGGGAAAATATAATGAAGTGCAGGAGATTAAGCCACAATTCCTGTATCAAATCTTCCTTGTACTCTATAATTACTCAACACAACATATACAACAGTTACTCCTTGATGATGAGAATTTGTTGCATGTTATTGAAAGACTTTATCCTAACGCTCTCAACTTTCTGGTGAATAACACAACAAATTACAGCACAGCCATCGTAACATAAATCGTGATCACTACCAACTCTGGCTTACTTAAAGCTTACACTCAGTATTTAAAAATCAGAAAATTACTAAAGGGACTCTTAGTACTGCAGAAAGCACGTCAGTGCCCCACAATGGGGACACAACACAGCCCGCTGGCAGCACTCTGTGCTGATCATGCCGCAGAAGGTGTCCAAAGCAAGCTTGCCTGAAAATAGCCAAGACCACAATCAGCATTTTCTCAACAGATTCATGCATGACATTCATCACCACGCCATAAATGAATTTAATGCAGTTAAGGACAGAGAGGCCCTCAATACCCAGTGTCCCACCTGTGTCTGTGACAATCGATGTTATCCTCAAGGTGCCCCTCCATCTAATACCTGCCCATCCGCCACGGAAAACACATGCTGGTGGGTTCAGCTTGTAAGACGCAACAAAGCAACTGCCCCCAGTTCCCTGCCCTTCCCTCCATCCCCCATCGCAAATGGCATCCAACATTTCTGGGGGTTCCCAAAGACCCCCTTTGGAATGATAAATATCAACACATAATCCCTCCATGAACAGCTACTTTTCAGTTTATGGATCTATCAACAGCTTCTGCTGATACAACACTGATGATTGGTGTCATAAACACTGTTTAAATAAAACCAGTCAAAGTTTAATACTGTAGTCAAGCACATCACTTCTGATGGGTTTCTCAAGTATGAAAAATAAGTCACCACTCTGCCACTCTGACCTCCTCCCATTGCTCCCCTAAATCATGTTTTCTGTCAGCTCACATGTGCCGGCCCACCAGAGATCCTACCTGGATAAACTCAACACTGCACGTGGAAGCTCGTTTCTTCCTACAGCCTCTGGAATGACACGGCAAGCATCATCTGCCAAGGGCAGGGCACTCAGCAACCGACAGCACAGCACCTTCTCTATCCTGTCCAAATCATTTTTCCAACTCCCGCAAAAAGACAACTAATGTTTCTGGTAGGAGAGGCAGTGTTATTCTCATTCCTTGCACCTGGGAAATGCTCCTTGACTCTTCTGCACTGTGGGAAGAGCAAGGAATTTGTGTTTTGCCTCTGCTTCTCAGCTTACCCAGTTGCTTTTATACATGGTAATACACAGATGCAGGAGCAACCAAGCACCTGAGATGTAAATGGGACCATCTCAGCTCCGGGCATTTTCCATCCCCACTGATCTGTGGGGTCCAGTCCCATCAATCCCTTTGGTCTGCACTGCTGGGGAGAACAAGAGTTAAGCTTTCTTAATGTTTAAAACAACTTCATTCAGTCCACAGCACTTTCTAAGCCTCTGTAAGGTCTTCTTACAGGTTTTGTCCACCAAAAGTAGTGGTCTGGACTTCAGGCAGGACTCCTTTCCCTTTCTGCCTTTCCAAAGACAGACTGAAAGAACCAACCAGCAAACACTGTGCGTGCGGTATTTGTAGGTGGGTATCTCCCCTGAGGAGAACACTTTTAAACCCTGAAGGTTATACTCATGAAATGAAGCCATGGGAGATGTCAGCAGTTTGCCTTCTGGGTGGGTTTTTTTTTTTTTTTTCTTTTCCCCAGCCACTGCCAACAGCAGGACATGCCACCTGGGAAAGGTAGGAAATCTGCCTGACAGGCTTCCTGAAAGCACAGTGAGTCTGATCTATGTCCAAGCTACTCTGAAATAGAGTTTTGGACCACATTACCAGCTGGTGTAAATCAGCATCACTACAGCAGTGTGACAGAGAGCAGAGCCTGGCCCCTTGCCGCCGTTCCAAGGCGCGGGAGCATCCCTGATTTCCTCTGACAGAATCAGTGCACTCGTCACTGACATTTTCCAGGGCCAGAGCAGGAGGTTTGCTTTTATTTCCAGTTTACTACACCCTGCTGACCCAGGACATGACGTGGCAATGCCAAGTATGGAGTGACAAGATTTAATAGTCAAGTGATAATGCACGGCTGGTGCTAAGAGCCTTCTTCTGAACAACAGGGATTTAGCGACTCTGTCGTGTGAGCAACCCAGGGACACAGGCACATCTCAGGAGGCCACCCCGCAGAAGGGCCGTGCCAAGCTCATGTCCTCTTACGTCAGCAGCAGAAGACACGCTAACTCCACTCAGATTGGCTTCTCAGTTGTTTCCACACAGGAGTTTTCCAGTGATGGTTGCAAAGTCCCCTCTGCAGGATCAGTCCTGTCCAAACTTGTCCCCACCACCTCCAAGAAACTCCTTCACTTCTTGTTTCCCAACCTGTGTCCAGCAGACCCACATCCTCCTCCATCTGCCACAGTGCCACCACACTTAACAGCACCAGCAGCTCCAACGTTAGATGTCCAACAGAGACACTATTTCTCCCTCCTGAATTACGTTTTTTGCTTGATTTGTGGAAGCAGGAGTAGAAGCAGCAGCCATGGAAGGAATATTGCTATAGAAGATCACTATAGAAAAATTATAGAAACAGAACACAAACCCTATACAGAGAGTGTGAGTATGTAAGCATTTCTCTTGCCATAACATAATTAATGCAAAACACACTGGGATCATGGGTTTTTTTCCAATGCAATGCATGCATTATTTTTGTTGATCCGTCTGGTTGAGTTTTTGAAAGCCATCACTTCCTGCATTCCACAACAGAAACTTTACACCCACAAAACCTGGTACCATTTCTTTTTATTCTTCCTGTCTCTATTCTATTTATTTATTCAGCTATCCAATGTGAAAGGCCATAAATCGCACCACTACTTAAGTCACAGGGGGAATTCCTTTAAACATAAGTAAAAACTCATAAATAACTTCCTGCAGTCAACAATGCATTCATTTTCTTCTCTGCTTTCAGACTAATCTTCCAGCTAACAAATCAAATCAAGTACCAAAATGTAATTATTCCATTGTGATAATCATCTTATATTCAGAACATACCTTGGCTTATTTTTTCTCAGATTAAAATTAGCAGAGAGGGTCAGGCTGGCAGGAGGGAGGGGAGGAAAGGTTATGAGGCACTGATAAACCCAAGGTATGACAAGGAGCTCTTTAACTCAACCAAAGTCCTGCATCTTGAGCGGAAGGCACGCTAGTGCTAGGTTAGTGGACAAAAGTGATGCCAAATCTCATTTAGACTAACTTTATATTAGTATGATTCACAGTATAATTTTTAAGGCAATGAAGTGCACCATCTCAAAAAAAGATGAGTTTAACACTGGGACAATTCCCCCAAGTTGCTGGAATCATTGCAGCTACAAATAAAGCCATTACAAATAAATCTTGTGACAGTCAGTAAAAAAGGCAAGAAACACTTTGCAAAATGCACCCACACAGGACACATGGGGTGAACATTTATTTTACCCTCCGTAAATTTGCTGTTTGTGTCCCATAATTAATCCTCATCACTTCCAAACACCTCCTGCTTGCTGTGTGCAGGGACAGAGCTTAGTGCTTCTACCCCCGATGTGGGCACGTCGGGGATGAGCAAGGTAAATGCCCTGGAGAAATGAACCCCCCCACAGACACGGACTCACTGCGTTACCCCACTCCACATCATCAGATCGCAAAGTGACGGCCAGCATCAACATCAGGGCCAGAAGCATCAGGCTAAAAATAAACCGACAGAAATAAATTTGCCTTGGCTGCCATCCTCCTGAGGATCCAAACGTACAGGACTTGAGGAGAAAAAAAAAACAAACCAACCCTGCAGTCAATTTGCATCCAGCACTTTGTATTGTGAGACACAGCAAAGGGACGGTGTCAGAAGCAAAAAGGTAAGAGACTTGCTGCCGGCACCAGAGACAGGGCATGGAATCGCAGCAGGTGAGCGGCAGCCTGCCCGAGAACATCCTCATCCTCCCCAGAGCACAGCTGGGGAAGGCAGAAGCTGGTACAACCTGCACAGGAAGGTGATGCTGCAAGCCGGGGTCCAGGAAAATGGAGACAGAGGGCAGCTGGTAACCCTATTCTACAGCATGTTTATTTTAAGGTTTTTTATGTTACCATTTTGTCATCTTCAAACTAAACTCCCATCACAAGCTTTTACACACAAGCACTTTCTGCAAGTCTTTGAAAGCATGCAGACTTGTAACACTGAAACAATAAACCATGCCAGGCACCCTCAGACATGAACATCAAAAACATCAGCGGTTTAGATGACAAACATTTTATTTCAAAGGCTGCAGGTGCATAAGCCCGGTGTGTCGAGTGGAGCTCCCGCTCTCACAGCCCTGGCAGCACCATCCCTTGCCAGCCCTGTGCCTCACAAACGCAGCCACACCTCAAAAGCAAACACCTGGTTAGCTCAGATTCTTTCTTAATCTGATTTATGTGACTGTTTTTTTTTATTAGAGAGTTCAGGAAAGGACGTCAGAGCCACTTGGAAGGGGTTTTTTGGAAGGTTGTTTTTTTGTTTTTGTTTTTTTTTTTTGAAACACGCTCTGAGCTGGTTAAACCCTTAAGATAAAAGAGGATTATACTGAAAACGCTGAGGTATCCTTCAATGAGGACCACCATCAATTCATTGCTGAGTAATTCCTCCCCTCCACTACACACGTACTGGCTACGGCTTGAGGAGACATTGTTTCTACACCCCATCTGAAGGGGAGGTCAGACGTGTCTCTTGGCTTATGGCAAGGCAGAGATGGCCACCAGGCTACTGGCCACAACACAGGGGAAAGCCTTCTGCAGCACCTTCCTCCCAGCAGACCTTATCTTGAGTTTTCTGGGGGTTGTTTTCCTACTTCACTGTATCTGTTTGAGACATTTAATGTGAGAGATTCCTAATTTTGTATGATAGAAAGTGAATTTTCAAGTAGCACTGTGAGTTACTGATGAAAACATACCTTTAGTGATTTAGAGAGAAAAAAAAAGAACAAACAGAAGAGATCTTGTATGAGCAGAGACTCTCACAGCTGACAGGGAGCAAAAGCCACGGGGCTCCTCTCTCCCTGTTTCAGACACACAGCATGGTCTTGACCAGCTCATTTAACCCACCTCTGCTCCATAGAATGTTTTGAAATCTTTGAATAAAGGTTTTATAGTTTGATAAAAAAAAAAATCTTGTATCACTTCTATCGGCAAATTAAACTCTTTAGCACTCACCTTGCACTGAGTTTACATTAGGAAAGAGAACTGACCAGGTACTGAACTGATACCGTGCCTGTTCAGCAAGTAACAGCACTTTGGTAACTTCGTCATGACTTTACACAGTTCCCTGTAATTCCCAGGAAGCCCAGCCTGGAAACCCTCCATTGCTGGGTACGCTTCCACCCAAGTTATTTTAGGTATTCAGGTTCTGGCTTGGGACGCACGAACACAGCACTGCTCACCTGGCGCAACACCAGGTATCGGGTGCCTGCCCTGGCCCCGTGTGGACAAACACCTGTACCTAGAGGAAGGTGAGACTTGTGTTCCCTTAGGTTTAAGGAAATGATCTCTTCAGTGACTGCTCTGCACAACTCCTCAGAGCAGGTCTAACTGCTGAAGGTACCTCAGACCCCAAAGGATGGTCACTGAAATGTCAAGCAAACATCAATTTGTTAACAAAATGGGGGCATTTTGTACTCCTGGTGCTGCGAGTGACATCCCTTTCAACGGAGTGAAGAAACGAAAGTCATGAATTGTTGGAAGAGGGTTACTTTGAGATTTTTAATCACAAATAAGGCTCAGCATAGTCCCACACCATCGTGCTGTGGGCTGCCACAGCGAGGAGGAGTGAGAAGGTGATTGCCCCAAGAACAGCAAGAGCGAAACTGTTTGAAAACAGAATAAAACCAGTCCCAGCCCAACACACGTGCTTCTGACTGCCCTTTTCCAAAGCACCAGCCAGCAAAACAGGGAAAGAGAAGATGCGCCAGGGAATCTGGGACTGCAGCTGTGAGCAGAGGGGTGGCCATCCCACACTCTGGGGGTGCACAGACCCAACTTGGGGGTGCACAGACCTGACCTTCTCCTACTACGGAGCAGGAGCTGGGCACGAGCAGGGCTGGAGAGCAGGAGAGCCTGAGCAGCTCAGCTTCACGTGGCACACAGCTGTCCCAGGAAACAACATATTTTTCATGTCTTTTTTTCCTATCTGCTGTTTTCCAGTCCCAAAAAAGCTGGAGGACACAGAGCATCGTTAGGCATACTGCAACCTGAACACAGCAGGAAATTTTAAAATTTCAGCTGCATACACAAAACCCTCTAACACATGTATATTTTATTTGATTTACTGTGATACTTTTCTTCCATCTCTTGAAAGTAATTTTTCTCTAAAGCATAACTGCTTAATTGGCAAGTGTACAAAATATAATTACACTGCATACAAGTTACAATATTACTTATGGGAATATCACTGTTGATGCATTCTGCTTTATTTTGTGTTTAATCTCTATTAAGAGATCTGTATGAAAATAGCTAGGTACTCTTGATTTTACAAACATGACACGTCATTCAGTCATTTCTTTGCCTAACCAAAGCCCAGACAAATGCACCTGAAAGACAACAGAAAATTCCCGGGCTAGCTTAACACATCAAAATTAATAACATGTTTTCCTTTAAAGAAAGTACAATGTGCAGGACGCTAAAAAAAAAAAAATCACCAACCTTTCCAGGCTTAGGTTTGTCAACATCCATTACACCACCAGAGCGATGCAAGGACACGGTACATAGGAATATGTTGCTTTTAATGACAACTTCAGGGGGTTTTATTACATACCCCACAAGGACCTTTGCAGTCACATCTTTTACAGCGGAAGGATAACGAAGCAATGCAGAGACATGAATGTTTAGTGCCAACACGGCCAACGGTGCCCGGCACTCAATAGAAAACACCTCTCGCCCTTTTGTCCCCAGGCTCCCCGGCCAGGCCGATGCAATTCCCATTGCAATCATCATTCCCACTAAATTCACATCCAGCCCCACCAGCTCCACCACCACCCCCAGAGTAACTCCCCGTCCTGCGAGCGTTTACACACGTGAGTAATGTTACGCACAGAGGTAGATGTGTTGTGTAGAAACGGGTCTCGCTGGTCTGACAGCTAATATCAGCATGTTTTAAGTGCCTTAAAGGTTTATTTCATTTGCTTGAGTAATGAGATTAATGCGATGTTTGTTTGTTTAAGCTAAATCATACAAAGCCAAACATCTAAATGTCCTTAATTCACAGCATTAGCCCAAGCTGTGCCACCATGTGAGCCTGTCTTACTGTCCTGCTTTTAATTGCTTCAACAAATTCCTATTTTGCTCCAGTTTTGTTCCCAGAGATCAGCCAGCACATAGAGAACTCGAGTGCCCAAATAAACCATTAAATATCGCTATGCGCTACCTAACGTTTTCATGTGCTTATTTTCTTTGCAACCAGGCCTGTAACATATTCAATTTCTAGACCTAAAAAGGCAGTGTAAATCAAGCATATACATATATATATATACATACATATATATATACATATATATATATATATATAAAAAATATATATATATAAATATATATATATAAATATACACACACACACACAGAGGAGATCGGAACATTCCTGCCACACCAGTTCCTGCATACCCAAACACAACACGGAGCGGAGCCCGGCAGTCCCACAACCCTCATCCATGAATGATGGATGAGATGGACAGACCGATCTGCAAACTCACCCAAATGCAGAGTAAATCTGCAGATATCCAGCTGCACATTCTCGCTTCAAAAAAAAAAAACCACAAAACCCCAAGATTTGCACACAAACACACTGGGTTTGTGCCAACCATGACACTAGCAGCGTGTAATTAATTTTTAAATCTGGGTTTGACCTGTTTTGATCAGTTTGCACTCCTGTCCGTATTATTCTGCTCAGAAGATTTCTGCCAGGGTTGCAGTTATTTCTGATGTCCCATGGCCACTAAGAGCTGACGCGAAGCTTGAATAAATTCTGCACAATTAGGTAAAGAATATGACTATCAAAAAAAAGTAATCCTCCCTCACTTCCTTCCTGCACCCAAATTAACGTCTGGGTCCCATCTGACCCAGGCATTAGCCATAATATGAGCTGACCTGGCCCCTGCTAACTTTTTGCCTAGTGCTAAGTACCTGGTGTTGACACTGGAGGTAACTCATCCCTGTGATAGATAGAAGAAATGTTTTAGGGAAACCATGGGAAACGGAACCTACGATCTTTCCTGAGCACTAAAGGTCATATCCCGCAATCTCTGCCTTCAAAGGCAGGTCTCCTCTCTGCAAGTCATCTTCTTGAAGAAAATCCACAATGCTTGGGATCTGCAAACATCTGGACACTCTCATTTACACGATGGGCTTTCATGGATTTTGAGGTCAGAAGAGACCACTGTCATTTTCCAGCCTGACACGCTGCATGCTAACTTACCTAAATTAATCCCTGCTCGAGCGTCGTTCACTTCAGTGAACAAACAGCCCTGAATTCAGCGTTTCCAAAGGTGGAGAAACCCCCAGCACCTTCAGCAGCCTCTTCCACCATCAACGGTGCTGAGACTTTAACTACTTTTAACTCCCTGCCAGGAGGGGGCAGAGAGGGGGGATGAGTCTCTGGAGCCAAGGAGCCAGCGCCAGGCCCCGAGGGAATGGCCTCAAGCTGCCCAGGGCAGGGTCAGGCTGGCTCTGAGGAAGGATTTCTGTGCAGAAGGGGCTGTTGGGCGTTGGAATGGGCTGCCCAGGGCAGGGGGGAGTCCCCGGGATCCCTGGAGGGGTTGAAGAGTCGGGCTGAGCCAGCGCTGAGGGATCTGG
>NW_020799105.1:23062388-23066200 GCF_003259725.1 Athene cunicularia
AGGGTCATGGTTGGACTGGAGGAGCTGCAAGGGCTTTTCCAACCGAGATGATTCTGGGATTCTGTGACCTTAGCTCTACCTTTTCCCTGGCTCCACCTGCCAGCTATCAGGTCTTGTTAAAACTCTGCTTGCTAGACCCAAGAGCTCTTTATTATTCAATTTATTTTCCCCATGACAACACTAATTGCCTTAATCAATTTACCTTCCAACACTCTCCCCGTTAAGTCAAGCAGATGGAGGTCCTGGACCCCTCCCCTGCATCCCTTCCTGACTCGGTCAGCGTTCCTGCAGCCCCTCCTCTACTGGTGCCAGGGACTCGGTGTCTGCCATGTCCCTCCTCCAGCCTGGCAGCCACCTGCCAGTGCAGGCAAGGAGCACACAAGACCTTTGGCCATAATATCATATTAGCGCTGCTCGCTTGTGACTCCTTGCTCCTCTATAAAGACACGATTTCTCCAGACAGCATCCTGGAGGTACGGCCTGCGTTGTTTGCTCTTCGATAGAGAAATTTACAGTTGGCCATTGGAGAAATATTACCTGCTTGTATCCAAGCAATACAAATTGCTTTTGCCAGAGGTCACTCCTTTCCATTATTTACCACTCTCCCAATCTTAGTGACATTTCAAGCTTTAGCTACGGTGACTCTGCCTTATCACGGGTTGCTCACAAACACGTTAAGCAGCGTAAGGACAGAAATGAGTGCTCAGACAGGCTGCTAGAAATGGATGTTTGGAAATTATTTCCAATTTTACAACTGTATTTTAAGAACTGACACTTTTCTGGGTCTCAGCCAGTCACTCTTTTGTGCATCCCCAGCCAAAACAGCGGTGCTGCACCAAGCTGCGTTTCTTGCTGAATTTTAAGTAAATAAAAATCCTTGCAGTTGCCTTTATCAATCACATCATGGAGCTCTTTAAACAGAAAAAGTTAGCTCAGAAGGATGGGGTGCCCCTAAACTCATGCTGATGGAGAGGAGTGCATCGCCATCCTTCCCTCCTTTGTTAAACAAGTCCCCTACCAGTGTGACTCGAATCCTTTGCCCAGGACTTGCATTAAGCTGACGGGTCTGTGTAACTCAGCCTGGCACATCTCCTGCTTTTCTGTACTAATATAACATCAGCACTGCTACAGTTCACAGGGAACCCTCCAGTACTCCAAGATTCAGTAAAAATATGCATTACTGACTCAGTTTACTCTTGTAAACCTCTTTGATGAGAGACACTGGGGCTGATGCACAAATGTCTCACTAAGGCAGCTGCTGTTTAACATTCACTTATACCACTGTCATAACAGAACTCTACACATATCCTTACTCCCCTCCCCAAGAGTGTAACATTTTTCTTTTCTACTACTACCTAGTTTTATTTCTAATATTTTACAGAAACTGTTGGTTGTTCTCATCACTACCAGCCACAGCTTCTCTCTGCACCCTTGTGCTTCCTTCTTCAAGCTCTGATTTCTATTCTCTGCTATCAATTCCCCTCTAGGGTGCTCGGATGTGCAACACTGACCAAATCGTAAGGGCTGTGCACCCCATTTTGGCATCCAGCACCTTAAACAGCCTGGAGCATGGACTGGAAGGGCGATGGCTGAAGGTGAAACAGGCAAGTGGAGACCCACTTGGCCAGATTCTTCCTCCTGCTACATCAGTCAACTAAAATTTTTTCAGAAACAACCGCAACAAAAATCACTGGCTGCGACCTCACTGCCTGGGGCTAAACAAGAGTGAGATCTCATACTCCAAGCAAGGCTGGAACTAGTATTGAGTGAAGTTGGATCACCTCCAAGAAAGCACAAATTCAAGAAATATGTCAAACTTTTGGCTAGACAAAACTAAAATTGCACTTCGTCTCCCCAAATCTGTCTATGCGGCTTCTTTCTAATACTCACAACTTTTGTTGTCCAGATACAGAGATACAGATACATGCTTTCTGCTCCTCAAACACTGCAGAGGGGAAAAATATGTCATCCTGGCGCTTCACCTGGGAATATTACAGTGTATAAAAAGGAACGGAAAATAGGTGTTTCATCTGAAGAACTCTGTTGTTATTAGGAAAGGGCAAAGGCTGATGTTAGCATAGGCATTCCAGCACTAAACTTCTGGATACTCGAATTCTAGGCTCAAGTGTTGCATGGTACCATTTTTGTATGAAAAGAGCTCAGACAAGTGGCAAATATAAAACCTACACGAGCTTGCGCTGTGGGATCGTGAAACTTCAGAGAACTGCAACATCATGAAAGCTGATGAAAAGGGTTTTTTTCCCATATATTGAATTGAAATTAATTTCATCCGCAACTAATCACAGCAAAGCTCAAGTAGTTCAACTTTTAAATGTAACATCTGTATTTAGCCTAATTACTTTGCTTAAACTCCTGATTTCTTCCAACATCCCCTCTCAAACAGAACCTGGTTTTCAGTATAAAAATAATTTTAAAAGTCAACGCTTTATGACAGCTCTACAGGTACCACTCCGATCTCATATTTGACCGAGCACATTTTTAACGGGGAATTTACAAGGTTTTCCCTCCAGCTAACACAAAGGATGTTCCCCCCCTCCCCACATATATATTGTCATAAAAATAAAGGGTATGCTGATAAAAGCAAGGAGGAGAGTTGATGAGGAAAGCCAAGATGTAGCTATTCAAACAGACCTGCAGAAGGCAAATTTTTAATTCAAAACTCTATCTGGAACATAAACTACAAGCTCCTCACGTCCAAAGCGTTCCTAGTCTATCACCTGTAGGTGAGTGAGGTGGCCACAGAGACCTCCCACCTCGGGGAAGCCTCAGTCAGGTTCGTATGTGGACGTGAGCACTCACACCTGGGATGATGGAACAGAAAAGATGCAGTAAAGACAAGGGACCCCCTCGATGGCAGCACTGCTGCCGTGCTCTCACCAGCAGGTACAAATAGAGCCAAAAGGGAATTGTTTACGGAGAAAGGAGGGATCCTGTTGCGGGAACTTCTCCTAAATATAAACCAGAATACCCATAAAGGCAGGCCGAGGACCTGCAGAGCTCATCACACCCCACAGCGCGACATCCACCGTCTGTGCAGGAGCCAGCTGTGCGATCAGCTGTTGGGTTTGTTTATTTTCTGCCCTAACGATGATGATATCAGCTCCATCAGCACATCAGCTGCGTGGAAACAAATGGATTTCCATCTCTTCCTTCCGCCTATTTCAGGGCCGATCCCGCACACCTTGTACACCCATCGCTCTTCCCAACATCCACCAGCATCTTCAAGGGCCTCAATCATACTCCTGACCAGGGTCACCTATACCTTGCAGAGCCATACATTATAGTTATTAAAATAATAACCAAAAGCCAAGCTAATTTTGGGATATCCTACAATTTTGTGCCAACCTCCTCAGCACAGAAGCCACTTTTTTTCCAAAGCAAACGGGTCGCTAAAAAAAAAAAAGTGATAGGCAGCATCCATTACATATCTGTTATATTTAGCAACAGAGAATCCATCTGCATTATTCCTGGTCTCATTAAAGACTTGGCTCCTTGTAAATATTATGTCTCTAATCCACACATTCTCCCTCCGCGCTGTGCTTCAGGGGTCTATTTAAGTAATAATTGGTATGCGTTGTTGCAAAGAAATAGTGGCTGAGTGTTTGACAACATTACACAAGTTAACGTACATGGGAGCAACTGTGGTGGCCCTCGTGTGAAAAATCAATTCAGTGAGGTTCCTACCAGCACCTCTGCAAAGACTCAGGGCCAAGGTACCCTGTGCCTTCTACACCTGGGTCCGAAGAAGGATGTGATCGGGTCAACGCTGATTTGGCCATCGTGGTGGCAAA
>NW_020799105.1:23066250-23069564 GCF_003259725.1 Athene cunicularia
AGAGGGCCAGGAGGTCTCCCCTCAGCCTCCTCTGCTCCAGACTGAACCCCCCCAGTTCCCTCAGCCATGACAATCCCATGGACATTACAAATAATATTACCCAGGTACTAAAAAATCATTAGAGAGCAAAAAAACAACATCTTTTCCAGCAGGATCACGAAGATCTCCCCATGCAGCACCACCATGCTCCCCCCTCACCAGATCAAGTCCAACAAACCCAACCCACCAAAGCAAACCCCAAAGGCCATGCAGCAGCAATTATCTCGCAGTCTCAACACAGGCAGTTTGAGTAGGGCATCAAATCTAGGTGATATTGGAACAAATTTGGGCTCAGGCCCCTCCTGCCTTGAAGATAAACATAAAAAAATGGGATTTCTGTTCCTCAACAGTCCAGTACATCTTTTCTGAACAAGAAGTCTTCATCTTTCTCTTTGCAACCTCACCATCATGTTTCCTGAACGTGACATCCCACCTGCATCACCACCTCGGAGAGGATAAACACAAAAGAATTTTAAAATGTTTATTCTGGTGAAAACAATTCCTGTTTCCTAAGAAATCATCAGGGCTCAGGGTGAAGGAAAGGGGAGTGCACGCTCATAAAGCATCATCGGTTGTTGCAGAATTAAAACATAACAACTGATTTTTCGGTGTTCTGTCACCAAAAACTCCTGCTGACTTCACAGAAAATGTGATCTGTGCCTTCCTGGTACTCTGTAAGATGCCAAAGATCCCAGGCTCCCCACCACAATGGGGCTGAGCAGAAGGAGAAGACATGCAGGGCATAACAAGGTTTGGTTTCCATGCCCTCGCTGGAGCAAAGGGCGGTCACAGCACTTTTCATCCTTCCACCTAAAACTTATCTTTATTTTATTTCCTCTGGCAAAGGAGAAGGAACAAAAAAACAAAGGAACAAAAAAACGAACCACGGGAACATGGGAGAAGGAGTGAGAGTTGGCCCAAGCGTACCAGGGCGTGACAAAGGGCATTCTGGGGTCACATCTTTCAGCATCACATACAGCGGTGGAGAAAACACCAATTCCTGGCTAAAATGTTTGTGTTGTCCCAGTCAGGAGCGAAACTGGCGGTGACTTGCCAAAACCTCCCCTCCAAAGTTTCAGCGTTCCCTGCAAGAGGAACCCTGCAACAACCACCCTGCCTGGTCCTTACTCGCCTGTGAGCTCCGACACCATTCCTCCTGGCAGAGCCTATCACCTAAATATCCTTAGCACAAGAGTAATTTTCAGTTTAAGAGTTAAGCGGGCTGTGCTGAGGAAATAAAAGACATTTCAGGGCTTTATCCTTCTTATGACAAAATTGTAATTCTTATTAGAGCGGGAGAACAAGTAAAAAAAATATTAAGATCCGTATCTTGTTTCCTTACTCCCTGTTGTATCCAGATCCCAAGAACCAGGAGACTGGCTCAGGGAGCTGCTCTCAAGCTCTGTGGAATAACCACACACACACAAAGGTGTGATTTTACCGGGAGACGGAGCTGCAAACAGATCTGATGGAGAGGGAAACCGCTGGGGGTGAGAGGTCCCTGTACTCTGAAAAAACCCAAATTTCTAGGACAGGTGTAATCACCCCAGTTTGAAGAGCTCCTCACCAGCAGCTCCACTCTCCACTTCTTGAACTTACTACAAGTATAATATTAAGCAAAGAAAGTAATACATGCTAGATGTGATGTGAGGAGTAAATATGACACCTATCAGATTTTATGAGACAGCATCATCCACCAGATTTTAACAAAACACTCGCAAGTTGCCAGTGCTGCGTTTAGAGAAGATTTTTTCTTCTGCTTCAACACAAAGTCACTTTCAATTCCCACAGCTAGTAAACAGCACGCAAAACCCAGTGAAAATTAACCTACCTTTACCAAAAGGTTGGGCAAACCCAGATTCAGGTTGTTTTTTTTTTTTTCAGTAGGGTACATATTCTTACCAGAGTCAGCTGGACTGAAGAAGTTTTAATTGAACTGCAGCCAGCCTGACGGATAAATCGACTTTCCTGGCCAAAGGTTTCGGTACGTTACTTCCAACTCCCGCCTGGGACCTCATACTTTGAGGCTGATTTTTTTTCCCCTGATACGAGGAAAATTATCACTGGACCCCAGCAACAAGTCCCTGTACTGAAACAACGGCATTAAAGATGACTGTGTTACAGCTTTTGCTACAGGGAATTTCCTCTAAATGTTTTTCCATCTAGACAAAGCTTGAGTGGAAAAGGGCACAAAAAGGGGGTCTGGGTAAGAGGGAGCTGTCAGCACACGGGGCTGTGGGGCATCCCACCCCCGAGCCGTCTGTCCATCCAAACCTCGGGGATCCCACATGGGAAAACTACCTTAAAACCAAGGGAAGGTGACCGCAAGGAAACATCACCCACAATTTGTACGCTATAAAGTTAACAATAAAACTCCGGCCTGAGGAAGCATCTCGGTGTGAAATTCTAGGGGAAAAATGAAAAGTCAAACTGCTCCTGCAATCTGCATTTCAAAACACAGGAGTGTTTCACTCCTCTGACTAAACTACCTGATCTTCTATTCACTTTTAGAAATACTTGGCTATAACTTTTAAAGGGAAAAATACTTTGATTGTCCATGACTGGAAGAGCTGGGATGAAGTGAGTAACCGCCCGCAGCCCCCAGATGCGCCCGTGTTTGCTAATGATGAAAGCCAACCTCTGTCCCCGCTCCCCGCTAATGACTAACAGGTGGGTTTCCCAAACGGGTCCAAAAATAAAAGGCTTCTTTCTAAAAATACCGCCCTGCATCTACAACGCCACATTTTCCAGAAAAATACTGACGATAGCTGCCGTTTCCCAAACAATCGCTTTTATAGGAACTTCGGGCTGCCCCTGCAGCAGAAAGTTTTCTGAGGCGAAGAATACAAATCTTTGTTTAAGATTCGAACCCCGTGGACGAACCCATTCCCTTGGCCAGCTCCAGAGCTCGAGCACAAATCAGCTTTATGGTAATAACAGATTACAGAACACATCGCCACAAGTAATTTTTTTTTTTTTTTTTTACTACAGGATGCGTAATTGAAATGTCTGCGATTCAACAATCACCTTTGAATTCATAAATACCTCATAGTATTCTGAACACACTCTCCTATAATGAGACCGTCTTCAATTTTCCTTGGTAAAGAGACCTTTAAAGAATGCTAAAGCAGGTCGGCGCCCTTATGCACTGATGGAAACAGGAACAAAAGCATTTTGTCACCAGGCATCTCGTCTATCATTATTTTCTTCACTCTGCTTAAACAAACTGAAAAGTCCGTGCTTTTTTTTTTTTCCCCCCTCCTTCCCCCCCTGTC
>NW_020799105.1:23069614-23074170 GCF_003259725.1 Athene cunicularia
CCCCCCCGGCGGGAGCGCTCCCAGGCTTGGGCGGGGGGGGGCCCAGCGCAGCGCCAAGTCCTGAGGGACTCACCCCTTTGTACCCGCCGTCATCCCCAGCCTCGCTCAAGTATTTTAATCCTTGTCCTAACACCCCCCGCGCCCCCCAGGCCGAGCGGGGGTTTTAAATTGATGTTTGAAGGTGCGGAATAAAGACCACCAGGCTGAGCCCACGCCGTTGACATCTTCAGGGACGGGGAGGGGGGGGCTGGCACGGCCATCCCTGCCGAGCCCCGGGTTGATGTGACTGGCGTAGGCTCACGCCAGGGCGTTGGGCCGAGGACGAGATAACGGGAGCACGCTCCGACGTGCCTTTATTTGTATTTGTATGCCGCGGTGCCCCCATAGATTTGGGAATTAATGTTTTGACAGACGTTCTTCATCTGCTTATCACAAGAACGTGGGCAGGTGGTGATCCCATCTTTTTGTTGTATAATCATCGAGCCTTCTGCATTATATATATATATATATATATACACACACACACATCCCGTGCTTCTCAATCAGCCTGCAAAAAAGCACGTTCCTCTTCTAGTCAAATAAAACCCTTGAACCAGATCAATTGTCCATCAAAACTAATAAGCGAGCTTCAGGTTTTCTGGGTGAAATTACATAGTGACGAGCCTAAAGATCTTGATTCTTAGGAGGCCGTTTATGTTCTCTCTGGATGTTTACACCGTGCCCGTTATTTGTCCCCCGAGCACTCGCTGCCGGGAGCTGCTCCCTCTGTCCCGCAGAAGTGGGAGCCCGGTGTAGCCTCAGCTCACTGGGGCTCCCCGTGGAGTAGGTGCCAAGATGGCCACCGCTGGGGCCACCCCCCGATACCTGGGTTCAGCACGACGCAGGGCAAAGCCAGGCCCCTCCAAGTAGCTTTTAACAAAATGTAGCAGCTTTCAGCTGAAAGATGCGTCTAATTCTGCGCTCTTGCCTTTGGCAAAAGTCCCTCCGAGGAGAAAACCCTGCCTGCCTGCAGGAAACCTCACCGTGAAAATCACAGTTTCCGTATTATCGGGATTTCTTGGATTTCCATCATTAGCCACACTGCTAACTGTCAAAATATTATGGGCAGCTCCTCAGCATGTGCAACTTGGGCCGCAAGGAATAACAGCGATTCGCCCCAGCCCAGGACTTGCCCATGGCATTTCAGCGGTGATTTTTAAAAACCCCAACCATCATCACTCTTTGCTTGAGCCAGTTTGCTTTGTTAAACATTAGATATGCAATGGATGGGGGCATGGGACAGGAAAACAGTAATTGCTTCTAATAAATAATGTTGAGTTCATGATATAAACAAAGTAAGTGACATACGTTGAGGCCAAAGACACAAATAATTATTTCATTACCGGAGCAATTAGATTACAGGTTGTAAAGGAGAAAGCGCTGAAGCAAACATCTTCCAAGTTTAGCAGGGGGCAATCCTCAGGCATGTGGATTTTTCTGCAAACTATTTGGATTGCGATCGAACATTCATCAAGTGTGAAATAGCCTTTGTAATTAGATGCTAAGAAAGAAGATACATGGTAGGTTCGGTGGGGGGCCTGAAACGAAAGGTTTGTAACTTCAAACTGCAGCTTTTAAAACTTCCAGTCAGCTCCTGCCCAACCTTGAAGGAGCTTCAACTCCTCCAGTATCTTACTGGTTTGTGCAAAATTCAGCACGTGCTTGGAGTGGGGCGGTCTGGCTTCCCAGAGCTCGGGAGCAGCAGTTTTGTTTGGGACAAGGGAAAGCCAGAGGAGCTGGAGGAAGAGGATCATTCTGCTGTCCGGGCAGGCAGGGGCGGACATCTCTTCTACCCTCTTTTCTTCAGATTTTATCCACTTTCTGGACAGATATTTCAGGCAGATTCCTAAAAGGCAGATTCTGCACATCTCCTCCTTCTCTAATTATATTTTAAAAGACTGAGGAACCCATCCTTAGGGAATAATTGGGGGTGGTTGCGCAGATAATCCCTGCTAGAAGAATAGCCCTGAAAACTTAGTTGATGAGGGATGCCCATAAAGCAAAGCTAAATCAGGCTGGTCCTCTCTCTTCTATTTATTTGAACCTATTGGGAGCTGGACTGACAAATTACTGGCACCCTTTAGGAACCAAGCCCTCCCAGCATAATTTTTTGTTGAAATCAAATGATCTTTAAAGAAAATGCATTTCTTGAGAGTCCATCCACGATGGGAACTGGGTGTCTGGGGTGCAAGGTTTACGTGACACCCCTTTTCCCTCTCAGCCAGGGTGCCCCTCGCGTGGTGCAGTAACAGTCCTCCTGCTGCTGCTAATGAACTGCAGGACTCACCGTGCTTGTCCAGCACCACAGCTCAACCGCTTACTAAGGTGCAACAGAAAGCCTGCAGCCCCTGTGTCTGTAACAGTTATATTTGATGAATTTGCAATTATTTTTAGAAAGGGATTACATGCTTCTCTTGTGAATCACTTGGTTTCCATTAGCAGTGGATTCAGGAAAACGGTGATGTTCAAATATTGTTTCCTGACCCACATGGTGGGTTCCAAGCAGCTGAACACACGTCACACGAGGCACTCCATCAACCGGGAGCACAAATCGCACTTTCCCTCTACACTTCACCGACACGTCAGCCTGAGTGCAGCACCTCCTGCTACACTGGTACGTCTCAAGACCTTGCAAGGAACTCAAAAATAAAAAAGAATACAATTTACAGTCTGGTTTTCATAAAGAGGTTGATTTGCAGATGCAAATATGGGCCTTGATCCTGCAAAGACGATGCTCCCGCATAGCTTTTCTGTAGCGTGAGGAGTCAGAGTGACTTCAGCTGGATGACTCTCAGTGCATAAATTTAAGAGCATGCATCTCTCTCTGCAGATTTAGAGCGAGTATCTGTTGACTAGAATAGACCAGTTATTTTACTGCTTCAAGTGTTTGTGCAACTCAGTTACTCAGTGCTATGTAGGAACAAGCAGACACAAATCCTGCCCAGATCCTCTCAGCCAGAGACTAGGTTTGATCATTAGAAATGAAATGTGTATGTTGAGTAACGCCACATATCCAGCACCAATGTCAACATCCCATTTATTTTTTTTGCCAGTTTTTAAAAGGTAACTGGTTTTAAACAGATAGTTGGCTAGTTTATAAGGGATTTGCATTAAAATAATAATCTATGTTTAAGAAGGTGCGCATGTTTTTTTTACAAATCGATGGTGGCAAACGTTCATTTTCTACCGGTTCTGTTGATCTAGAAACTTAAGCCTAGGATTTGGTTTAATTGTCTAATATAGGTAGAATAAACAGGAATATGAATACATTAAGGAATTTCCCTTAAAGATTTTTCTGAGTATAAATTTGGAGCCTGGAGAAATGAATTGCTTTATTTAACTGCGTACTCTGCTTTTACTGTTAGTACTCAAGTTTAACTTTAAAATGCACTGGGAGACATGCATCCTTCAGTTCACTGCTTTGTAATTGATGCAAACCAGAGATTTATTTGTTCCAAAACATATTTGGTAAACTGTTCTGTAACAAAGTATTTAGAAGATGGTTTGTTTTTCTTATAGTTTTGATCTCACACCAGACTGACATGGGTATACAAGCACCATCGAGCACAATTACTTCTAGTGGGAAGCCAGAAATCCAACATTTGGTATCAATCCTGTAAAGTTCATTAAGAGCGTGGTTCAGATCACTTTTGGTATAATTTACCAGAAGGATGTCATCCAGTGTGAAGGATTGCACTGGTAGAAAAAAAATTGCTCCTAAAGGCAGTGTATGATCTTTATTAGATCAGCAGCTCCCCTCCCCACTACCTCTTTTAGGATTAGTTTTTAGTATTTAATTACTGTAACATTATTTTTTATGCAGTAACAATACAGTAACAATATGGTAACAATATTTAACTTTGTGTAAATGAAAAGGGTTTATTTATGCCATAAGTTTTCTGTAGGAACCCAGAGAAAGGAGGGTGAATGGATTTGTCTCTTTTTTTTGCTGGTTTAAAAGCATGGGGAATCTTGCTTGTGGTAGAAAAAAAAAAGAAGCCAACAAGGCAGCTTTCAATTCAGAGGTTGCCAGGGATAATACTGCTCAGTATTTTTGCTTCTCCGCTTCCAAGGGAGTGTTTCAAGTGGGTTTTATATGGGAGATAGCCCTCATTTGGTGTCTTACACTGATGCTGCCTTGGTATTTGAGGTGCTGGGTCCCCCAGGCTCTGATCCCAAGCTGATGTGGGTGGTTGTGTGTGCTCCACAGGGGTTCTGAGACCCCGAATCATCTTCCTCCATCCCACCCTGCCTGCCCTGCCTGCCTGCTTGCACATCACAGGTTCCATCCTGCCGCGGGGTCGCAGTGTACTTTGAGCTCCTAGTTGGAAAGGTGCGGGTTATTTGCGGCCCATGCAGAAAGTCTCTCAGTTCTTTCTAATTTTGAAAGAAAACCAAGCTTAGTAAAAAAAAAAAAAAAATAGCTGGTCTGCAGCCTTGTGCTCAGCTGCTGCTGCAAGTGCCTCAAGAAGCAGTTGGCTCCTCTGGGCCCCGGCCATGCGCCTGTCTCTTATACA
>NW_020799105.1:23074220-23120646 GCF_003259725.1 Athene cunicularia
CCCCCCCGCATGTGTGTGAAATCGTTATGCGGAACTGTTGGGGTATTTTTCATTGGTTTTTCATTTTATTCGTTTTATATTCTTAAGCAAGGAGTTACAAGGCTGGAGAAAAGCCTCACAGAGTGCGTACGCATTCATATACCCCTTCTATAAAACATCTTAATGTCATCGCCACGTGAGCGGAATTGTTCTGCTGATATAACACATGGCTGATGTTTAATCTCTTCAGATAAGTTTAATGAAAGGTTCTTGAATCAGTCTGTCTGGTTTAAAGTTTGAAGGGCATTTGGATGCACTAATTTCATGTCTGTGCCAGGTGTTTCTAAACAAATAGTTATGAGATAAAGACACATAGAGCCCTTCTCACTGCCTCCCCCTTATCTGTTGTGGGCTTCCTCAATGTTCACCTGCCATAAACAACGGCTTGCTTCAACTGCCTCCGCTTTCAGCATACTTTAATATCCTAATGGGGAATACCACAGCACCCAGTCTCTAACTCCACATTTGTTATGGTTTTGTAAGCCAGTTATTGGGAGATTTAACATTATAATGTCAACAGAAAAGAGTTTGGTAACAAAATGAAAGGGTGAGCTGGGCCTCGGAGGTAATTTGCCGTTTGCTGGGACACTGGTGAGCGCCCTGCATGGCCATTACTGGTGGTTGAAGTGAAAGACGTGTGCTTGTATTCCCCAGCGCTGTGTTGCAGGCAGGCTGGATCCGACTCCCGGCCGCCTTATTCTAGCTGTCACTCGCTGTTTGAATTACAGTCGTGCCTGGGGCATCATCTGAGATCTGGCTGGAAAAGAGCTGGCCAAAGGGGGTATGACAGATGTCTGTAAAACCCTGAGGGGTCTGCGGAAGGGAGTAGGGAACGAGTATTCACTAATTCTTGTAACAGAAGAACGTATCGAATCACAATTAGGGTATCGGGTTTTAAAAGTGAGAATCTTTTCTTGTAGTAGAAAATTAAATTGGGCAACATCCTGCCACCAAAATGCTGCGGAGCCGCATTATATTGTGGGTTAAATGGGGCTGAAATAAAATCGTGGGCTACAGGTCTATTACTGCACATGGCTGTCTAGACACGGTCTCTGGGTTCAGGGAATCCTCATACCGCTGGTTGGTGGGAGCTAGAAGGGATATTTGCTGTTTCAGAGTTTGCCCTGAAGCATGCATTGCGACCCCCGTTAGAGACAAGAGATGGGCTGAGGACCAGAGCTGGCCCAGACAGATCTGACCTTGTCCTTACGCTGACTGTCCTTGGGAAGATCATCTCAGTCCCAAAGCACTTGCAGGCTAGAGAGTCAAAGGAAATACCAGGGGAAAAGAGATGAAATGACTCACACAAAGTCCCTTGGTAGGTCAGGGAGAAGCTGGGTTTTAGCAGTCCCCAGCCAGCATCCTATTCACCAGAGCACCGGGCTTTGGTTTTTATGTTAATTAGGAAGTCACTGACATAAAACTGAAGCAGTGCAGCCCTGAACGAGGCTCTCCAAGGATTTAAGTGCCTGGAAGGCAAAAGTTGCGTTTCATTGATAGTACAATTGTGTCTTAAATCTCTCTGGTCACCAGAGATGTAGCAAGCGCGGTGTCAGCTCAAGACCGTGCAAGGTAAATGCAGATAAGGCAGCGCCCGTGCGTTGCCGGGGGTTTAGATGGTGCCGGTACAGTACAAAGGGGCCTGAGCTCTGTCAGCCTTGTACCTGCCGCTGTAATCTAAATAACTCAGAGTGACTATCACAGGCTCCTGCGATGGACACGCTCACCTGTAAGGACTGCTGCCACCTCTAACTGGGAAGTTAAAGAAGGGACATCATCTCAGAGGTTGGTTGGGCATTTGGGAGTGATTCCACCCATACAGGAGCAGCAAAGCTACCTCCACCCACCCTTCCTCTTCTTCATTTTGAAGGAAGAATTGCTTATGGGGAAACAAAGCACTGTAGCCAAAGCTCAGCCAACACTTCCCAAAGCTGCTCGTTGCCAGATTGTGTGTGTTGAAGCAAAGGACAGTCCACCCGAGAACAGCACTACTGTTAGAGCAGTGACAGCTAGAGATAGGATTTTTTTTTTTTTTTTTTAAGCTGAAACAGTTATACACTGGAAGTCCTACTGTGATATAATTATACCGGTGTAAACACACCCCGTACCATCTTGCTTATTTTACTTTCCAAATTAGAACAAGCTGCACTGCTGTATGCATTTCTTCTAGCAAATGATTTGTGTCCCCACAAGGATTTTTGCCGCTTTAACAGAAGTTGTATTAAAGCAACAGACCTTTGCAGTGAAGACCAGTCCTTAGTTTCTAAGTAAGCACTTTAACTTCTTTATTGTCAATAAGTAAGCTGTAGGAATCCAGTCCTTTAAAGAGTAAGATAAATGGCACAGAAAAACTGGTCTCTTGTGTTCCTATTTCCTGATTAGACTTCAGAAAAGGGCAGTCAGAGAAATGCCTTCAACCTTCAACATTTATCCCCAGGAAACCCCAATGCCCAGGATCTGTGGTCAGGAAAACATCTCCCAAAAGACAGAGACAGGATCGATGCTCCTGTTTATTCCAGCATCTTCATGGAGGCACATGATGCAACCAACCTTCTGCTGGGTCCTGCTTCTTTGTACATACGCTCTTCTGCCACAGTTTTAGGGAGGTTCCAGTAAAAGATGTTTCTGACCCATTTCTGTGTCACGTTTTGACAAGCACTATGCATTCAGTGGTGACAGGCAAATGGACCCAGCTTCTGAGCAGTGCTCTTTCCCTAGGTGTGTATCAGTAAAAGGTTATCAAGGATGCACAGAGCATTAGCATGGTCACAGCCTTGGTGGACTTCCAGATTTCAGTGAACACACGTCAGGGAAAAAAGAGCAAGTTTATCCCTTGGCATGTATCTGGTGCCTCATCCCAGCTGAACAAAACCAGACCCAGTGAAGGCATCTGGTGCACAGGTGGCTTTCTGGGCTGCCAGTGCACGTTGCTGGCTCACAGTCAGTTTTCCATCCACTGATACCCCCAAGTCCTTCTCCTTGGGGCTGCTCTCCAGCCACTCCTCGCCCAGCCTGGATTTGTGCTGGGGATTGCCCCGACCCATGGGCAGGACCTTGCCCTTGGCCTTGCTGAACTCCATGGGGTTTGCATGTCCCACCTCTCCAGCCTGTCCAGGTCCCTCTGGATGGCACATCCCTTCCCTCCAGCGTGTCACCGCACCACACAGCTCGGGGTTGTTGGTGAACTTGCTGAGGGTGCCTCGATCCCACTGTCCATGTCGCTGACAAAGATGTTAAACAGCGCCGGTCCCAACACCCACCCCTGAGAACACCACTTGACCAACACTTGGACATGGAGCCAGTGACCCAACCCTTTGAGTGTGACCATCCAGCCAATGCCTTCTCCACTGAGTGCTCCATCCATCAAATCCATGTCTCTCCAATTTAGAGAAAAGGATGTCATGTGGGACAGTGACAAATGCTTTGTACAAGAACATGAACATGAGCCTGCTTCTATCTATCAAGGGCCTCATCTGCTCGATCTTCCTGGTCGGGTGGCCTGTAGCAGACCCCTGCTATAACGTCACCCGCCCCATGCACAAACAGGCAGCAATAGGGACAGATGCTCTTCTTGGGAAAGCCGCCTGAAGCTTTGACTAACTAGGCTCAAAATGATAAAAACTAAAATACTTCAACATGTGAAGAGGATTTTTTTCAATTATTAATGCTGTTTTCTAAGGAAATTTTAATTCATGTAATGAACCATCTTACTTAAAAATTAGGTACCTAAAGATATAAAGGGCAAAGTCTGGAGTGGTTCTTGTCAAGGAAGCTAGTGAGCATCAGCCCTATCAGATGCCTCACCCTTGGCTTCGATGCCAAATTTTCCACAGAACCTAACTGAAGATTTTGGCACCAGCACCCCACATCAAGCCCTCCTCATCCATCCAGTCCTGGCGTTTCGCAGCAATGTGAATAGAAGACGGGTAAGACAGAATGACTGTGGCAGCCCAGCCGTGCCCAGTGCTTTTCAGAACAAAAAAAACATCTGTGCCCTTTCACACTCATGTTGGAAGGTGTCTTGTGCCAAGCACGGGCAGCAGCTGGCAGCTGCCTCTCCCTGGTAAGAGCCCACAGGCGTCCCACCTTGGGGTCACCAGAGCTTGTAGGGTGGCTACCACAGCTGGCTGCATCCTGGGGACTTACATACATATGGTGGTAAAAATTATTCTCGGCTCTGCTTGCATGTGAGGCTCAAGGACAGCGCCCAAATCACATGTCCTATCAGCCTGGTGAACCAGCTTCCCTTCAAAGCATCCCAAGGCCAAAGGCAACCTGAACCCATTCATGGGAGATTATATTAGTTGGAATCAGTCTCCACCACATTAGCCTCACACTCCAGAAGCACAACTTTTACATTTCAAAAGGTGTGTACGTGTAGGGTAGCTGCTCCTGGTGTTTAGTGGCTCCCCGGGAAATTGGTAGGTAACACAGTTTGCTGGGAGGAAGCGGTGCAGGGGAACTGGGGGGAGCAGTCTTCAGCACTTGAGCTCTGTTGGCTCTCGGCAGCATAAGCAAATAGGAGTTTTAAAAAGCACAAATGAAGTGACATATTTCCATGTAAACTTTTCTCTGTGCTTCTGAGAAATATACTGGATATTGATACTGAGCCAAGCAGAAAATAAGTTGCTTGTTACTGGAATTAACTCATCCTCCCTTTATTTCTATGCATTATCAAGTAAGAGAATAAGTCATGTGAATAACTCAGCCTGCGGACTAAACTAAAATCCTGGGAAATTGTTTTGGGTAGAGCCTAGGTTTTGTTTAAACAAATAAACAAAAAGTACAAAAAGGAAAGAACTGCTCTGAGCCAACCCAGAAGGGTTTGTGTCGTGCAAACTGGCAGTTGCGTTCATTCTCTGCAGGTTTTTATTTAATTTAGATAAATATCTAAATCAAATTTCATTTGCAAAACAAAAAGAGGCACTTAATCTAGAAATATCAAGCTGGAAAACTGCAAAACTTTTTCATTTGGGGCTTTTCTTCTCCATGAGGCTATTTCCTGAAATCGTGATGAATTTGCAAATAGTTTCAGCTGTCCCAAAATTACACTTTTCAGCAAACAGCTACTTGTCTGATGAAAATCACTCAGCTGTTACCAAGGTCTTGGCTAGCTCTGGCAGTTACATTTCCAATGGGATTTTTCCACAGCAGTTAAGCAGGAGCGGCCTGGGAGTTTAAATATGGGTAATTCCCTCCATCCTGTTGCAACTTCTGCAGCTTCAGCTCTTCCCTGGCTCCCGCACGCTGCTGCGTCTGGGGATGACAGCAACCGCCGCAGGCTGCTGGAGCATCCCTTCAGGAGGGAACAAAGACAAACTACAACGTGTGGGAGAAATTCTAAAGGAGATAAGAGGTGTAATTGGAGATGGAGGGCTTGATGGAGGGCCCACGGTGGAAACTGGGAAGGTTTGAGTGGGTCAGGACAGGCTGGGGAAGTGCAGCATCCTGGCAGCTCCTGTCTGTGAGCTATCAAATATAAATGTTATCTAGCCAGGGGGGCTGGGGGAAGGAAAAGGCTTTAAAATCCAGTTTTACACACATCATGTTTTGAGTAAATATTATTTTAGCTATCTAAAGTATTCAAACTAATCACAGCAGTTTCCTTTAATGTCTGCCATTCTAGACACAAGGTTTATTTACTGTAATGTAATACATCTTGAGGGAATGTCGTATGCAGATATTAGCAATTAACTCATTAATCTAAAAATCACAATTCTTGCAATTAATAGAGCACTGCACAGTCACTCTAATTACAAACTCTGCACAAAAGGCCAGTCTCACAGGGAACATGTAGCCTCCTAATTAGCCAAGATTTCAAAGGCAGACAGAAAATTGAGATGTTGAGGGTCAGGGAGGGAAAAATGTGAATACACTGCAGTGTGAGCACATCTGACAGCGGGACTGACAAGCAATACATAAAGAGTTTACTCCAGCGAAGTCTGGCGGGTAGCTCTCATCTACCCAGGGCAAGCGTGATGCCTCTTCCTGGCAACAGTGAGACTTATTTTGGGGGGAGCATCAGCGAAACTCATTTGCATGGAGGCGATGGGGTCCTGTAGCTCCTCTAACCAGGGAGTTCCCAAAATTTTGCAAGGCACTCACACAGCCATGCTCAAGGGAGGCAGGGCTGTGGGATGCATCAGACGATGGAACTTTATCTGCTGGGAGACCCACAGCCACCTCTAGGGCTCAGGGATGGGGAGCAGCCCCTCAGGATACCGGTGAGCGGTGCAGGATTTTCTCCCTGAGCCCTGGCTCTGGTCCAGTGAAGCACTTATGTATGCATTTAACTTTAAGCACAGGAGTAATCCTGCTGATTTCATCAGGGCTACTCACACGCTTAAGGACTTGGCTGATTTGGAAAAAGAGTGCTCAGCATGAAGCAGGACCAAGTCCTCTATTGCTGGGCATGACCTTGCAAAGCCTTTCAGCATCTCAGTTTTTACCAACTATAAGTGGAAGCAATAAGAGCCACTTCCCTCTGTGCAGCCGTGCCAGCCCGTGTGGTGGCTGGGCCCTGCAGCTGACATGAGTGGAGTTACCCACCTGCCTCCAGACAGGCTCTTCTCTTTCATGAGACACGAGACCTGGCTGCTGGCTTGCTCCGTAGTCGGGCGTTGCAAATCCCGGCTGGACTGTCAGCCCTGGGCACTGCAGGCGTGCCTGCCAGGGCACTGGACAACATCCCAGGAGATGCTGTGGGGAGTGTTTCCTCGCCCAGGCCTCCACCCAGATGCTATTGTAATCTTTATCTTCAAGCAAGAGACAGGGAGTCTGCCAGCATGCGGCTGGTGTTGGTAGAAACCGTTGTCATAAGCTGACTTGCAGTGGAAAAAGGCTGTGTAAGACAATGCCTTTTTGACTTACAAAGTAGAAATATGATCACAGCACAGATTTCTCTTCCCTTATATTGTGTGTCTGTGCTATACAATCTCCTGAAGAGTTTAGAAACTTATGGTTTTAGTCCTGAAGAGAGTATATTTTTCATCATAGTCCCACACCCATAGTAATTTTCTTAGGAAGCACCAATTTTCTTTAGGGATCACCTCCCAATATCCTTCTTGGTTGAAAGGACCCTTTCAATTCAGAGCAAACGATCCCCGAGGGAGCACCTCCTTGTCCAGGAGCTCTGGAGGAAATCACCCTTAGCATGTGCAGGCTCCTGTAACGAAGGTGGAATGGTGGAGGGGACAGACTGTAGAAGCCACTGAGTGTTTAGATGGTGGTAAAGAGGGAGATCATCTCAGCAAGGACTGCAACTGAAGCAGGTTTAATGGCTCTAGCGTTTGACAGGGCATCTGCTCCCCTGTGGGGACAGGTCTTCTCAGTGATGGCCCTCTTTGTGCAGACCTTGCTTGTAGACTAAACCTGCTGGTGCTAATACCGCTTGGAAGACAAATGCTGGCAGTGTCTCTCTGAGAACAGACCTGCTCATGGTATACTAACCCCACAACTTGGGCTCAACACAGCTGAGGTGGTGGATAGATAGTTGCTGACTTCAACATAGCAAGCAGAGTGATAATATTCTTGAAGGACACTGAAAGGCCCATAATCCAAAAATCTGAGATCTTTCAGAGACTGAGAATACTTAAAATGTGTTTGAGAGAGAATTGAGACAGATGAAAATGCTAAAAGAAATCATCCAAAGGCAAAAAGTTGTCTTCGTACCATTGTTAGGAAAGAACTCCACAGAGGGGTGGGATCTTGGAGAGTGAAGTTGGCCCTCCATCCCACAGAGAGAGGAGGGCTTGGAAGTTGTGCTAGCTAAGTGCCATACCTCCGGGGGACGAGGATGTAAGTGAGCAAGCCATGAGATGTGTGAGCCTCACGCAGCCTGCGCAGGGGAACACGAAGGCAGGAGAGGAGAACCACACTGCGCAGGCCATTGAATGGCTGCTGCCCTTTCAGCAAGGAGGGGCTCTGATTAGCTGTTCATCTCCCATTCTGTAGGGTGGGGGATAACTTTAAGCTTAATATTGTTGAGACAATATTGCTAGAAACTTGGTAAATGAAATTAAGAATTAACTTTAAAAAGACTGAGAATAGAAGTTGATAAATAACAGCTCCAGAACCCTGTAGTGCCAAACCTGTGCTCACAGCTTTTTCTATCTATTGGGCAGTGCCCATAGCTGCTGGTGGTGCTGTGGGATAGGGACTAGGCACCGCAGTCACCCCTGGAGTGCACTTGAAAAGTGGTTAGAAAGGTGGTTAGTGTGAGAAGAAATGTTCATTTCTCTGGAAAGGTGGAGAAAATGCTTAAGAAATAAAGTTTTGTTAAAATTACTGTCTCTGGATTGTTGTTTGCTGGGAACAGAGTATGTGATTCTGATGTATTTTTTAATAACAAAGATTGCCAGACGTGGGAATAAACAAGAGTTATTAATATACTTCTTGTAAGGATGACCTGACTGCGAGTCATGCCTGAGGTGAAGCAGCACAGATCTCTGGGGCTCTCGTCTTGTCTCTGCCCTTTCCCTCCCTGTCTTAACCTACTTGTGCCCAACCTGCCTCTGCTGCAGCCAGGGCACTCAGACCTGACCTATGGTCAGGGCTGTTGAGAAACTTTGATTAATTAAGGGTTGTAAAGCATTTCTGGGTCTTTGCATGAAAGGCACAACAGATATATAAAGTACTGGGCAGGAGTTGTAATGATTTAATGTTTATGTACAGATAAACTAAAAAGTCAAGTTTTCTTTCTTAAAATGTTCTTTTTTCTCTTCTCACACATGAAATTGTTATTGTAGAGTGTTTTGTTGCAACCTAAGGACAGTTATTCAAAGGGCAGGGGAATCGGTGTAAATCTTAAACCCTCTCCATTGCTGTCATGTAATTAACTTCATGTTTTACCAAGATTATGTCCCCAAATGACTAACGAGAATAATATGGTTCCAACACCCTTCATTCAGTAATTAATCTTACGGGGAAGAAACTTCATTTCAAATGCTAGTAAAGTATATGTAAAACATTAATCAGAGAGTTAAACTAACAACAGACCACTGGATGCCATCCAGGACAGATGAAAGGCGACAACCTGCTTGCACTTCTCAAAAGCAGGAGTTTTATGCAGACGTTTCAAAACTCCTAGGAAAGCCAGTAATTTACAGATATGCTGAGGGAAATCATGTTCAGATTTAAGAATACAGTGTTGCACTGCGCATTTTAGAAAAGAAACGAAGAAGAATAAAATGTAAAATATTGCTTAAAGTTCAAACGGAGCAGTCTGTCTTGGAAGACAAAAAAGATGATAAAAAAAGAATTGGTAAGTCCAAGCTGGCAGTTATTAGAATAGCAAAAACATAGTGCTTATGTACATAATGGTTTAACTTAGATTAAAACCCATAACTTATCTGAAAACACTGCTTTTAGTACTTCGGAGGTTAAATATGGTTCATAGCAGCTCTCACAATTAAATTGTTTTTCCTTTGCTTCAATAAAGTATATTAAAAATAATTTCCTGAAAAGTAACAAAAGATCATTATTTTGTTAGCAAACCGACCCCATGTTATTTCTTTAAAGGGAAAACATGTGTGGCAGTGGGACTCGCACAGCACCGGGGCTCGCACGCCCTGAGCTGAGGCGCAGCAAGCAAACGGCCCCGCACCTCTCCTGGTAAGAGCAAGTTGTTTCATGAGCAGGAGCTGAGGTGTGGCACCATTTCACAGAATCACAGAATCATCTCGGCTGGAAAAGCCCTTGAAGCTCCTCCAGCCCAACCATGGAACTCACCCTGACCCTTCCCAACTCCCCCAGATCCCTCAGCGCTGGCTCAGCCCGACTCTTCAACCCCTCCAGGGATCCCGGGGACTCCCCCCTGCCCTGGGCAGCCCATTCCAACGCCCAACAGACCCTTCTGCACAGAAATCCTTCCTCAGAGCCAGCCTGACCCTGCCCTGGGCAGCTTGAGGCCATTCCCTCGGGGCCTGGCGCTGGGGCCTTGGCTCCAGAGACTCATCCCCCCTCTCTGCCCCCTCCTGGCAGGGAGTTGCAGAGGGCCAGGAGGTCTCCCCTCAGCCTCCTCTTCTCCAGACTGAACCCCCCCAGTTCCCCCAGCCGCTCCCCAGCAGACCTGTGCTCCAGACCCTGCCCCAGCTCCGTTGCCCTTCTCTGCCCACGCTCGAGTCATTCAATGGCCTTTTTGGGGTGAGGGGCCCAAAGCTGAACCCAGGAATCGAGGGGCGGCCTCCCCAGTGCCGAGCACAGCGGTCAGATCCCTTCCCTGTCCCTGCTGGCCACGCCAGTGCTGACACAAGCCAGGATGCCATTGGACTTCTTGGCCACCTGGGCACACTGCTGGCTCCTGTTCAGCCGGCTGTCAATCACCCCCCAGGTCCCTCTCTGACTGGCAGCTCTCCAGCCACTCCTCCCAAGCCTGTAGCGCTGCTGGGGGTTGTTGTGGCCCAAGGGCAGCCCCCGGCATTTGGCCTTATTGAAACTCCTACAGCTGGCCTCAGCCCATGGCTCCAGCCTGTCCAGGACTCTGCAGAGCCTCCCTACCCTCGAGCAGACCAACAATCCCACCCAACCGGGTATCATCTGCAAACTGACTGAGGCTGCACTCGATCCCCTCATTCGCACCAAAGGAGCTGATTCATCATTAAAATGGCCGTGACAGCGTGACACCATGGCGATGCAAACCCCCATCAGGCACATCCCTTCCTTTTCCACAGCCTGTCCTGTGCTGCCCTCATCCCGTGCCCTGCGCAGTACCCAGGGAGCTGCCCTGGGGAGCTCGGCTGGCCCCACACCCCATGCTACAGTGGCAACCCCGGCTCTCCGGGCAGTTGCCCTGTGTCAGAGATGGTGCAGGGAGGACACTGGGCCTACACTGATGCAGGACCGCATCCTCTGCTATGGGAATGCAGGCGGCAGATCTGACTGTCTCCATTAAGGGTTTCGTTGAAGCAGCTACACAACATCTGCCATGGAGTGTGGTAACGGAGGTAAAGCCTCAAAGCCCGAATGTCTGAGCAGGACTGGTTGCTCTGAGGCACTAATCCCCTGTAAGCATACGGTCCAGAGAGTAGCTTGTTCCAATTCTGTATGTTTTGCCAGTGGATGTTTTTGCAGCGTTGCTTTGCTTATACAGTAAATTTTATTTGTTCATGGTTGATGGGAAGGTCTGAGATTTACAGTCAGCTCTTCCTTCTGGCTATTTTCATTTGGTATGGGATAGTATTAAAAAAAATTTCCTAGGATAACAGTAACTACAATACGCAATCCCCAAATGACTAGCAGACTCCTCTGCTCACCAGGAGAGCAACTATAAATGTACAATTAGATATAAGACTCATGTTTAAAAGTAGGAAATTGGATGGGCTTCATTCCAACAGGAAGGTGCGTTTCCCAGGCCACACTCTGCAATTCACCACATTGCCCTCCCCATCTTTGACACCCACCCTTTCCCCCTTCACATGATTTCTGTCATTTACCCAGGAATTTCCACCACGGTTGGTAAAGGTGATGCTCCAGCTTCTCTTGGCACTGGAGGAGGGTTGCTTGGGCTCCCTCACTCTTCACTGGCCACAGCCACTGGTTTCTGACACCGTCCTTCTCTGGAGTGGTGCCTCCTCACAAAGACATTGACACCCTTTCATGGGATGCAGGCACACAGAGGGTGGTCCTAAGAGGAAGTGAAATATTTTTTAACCTGGCTCACAGCCCCAGTACCTCACTTACAGCAGCACACGCTGTGCTGATTTGCTCTGGCTGGCATCGCCTGGTGTGACCCTCTCCTTCGGGCAGGGACCCCCGTGTCGGGTCCTGCAGGCCTCAGCAGCAGACAAGATGTCATGGGTGAACTGAACTCCAAACCAATGCTGGTACAGATTTTGAGCATGCGGCTGATGGGGAGCAGCAACAGGCAACTTGGAAAGTCACCAGCCCTTTTCCCAAATACATGCTCTGAAGATGCCACGAAGACAGGACATTTTAACAAGGAATCGGCTCCTTTTGGTGCAAATGGTGCTGCACTTCAGGTCCTGTTCATGAAACTCTTTTAGACTGGACATCAGGACGTATTTCTTTGCAGAAGGGGTTGTTGGGCGTTGGAATGGGCTGCCCAGGGCAGGGGGGGAGTCCCCATCCCTGGAGGGGTTGAAGAGTCGGGCTGAGCCAGCGCTGAGGGATCTGGGGGAGTTGGGAAGGGTCAGGGGGAGGGTCATGGTTGGGCTGGAGGAGCTTCAAGGGCTTTTCTAACTGAGATCATTCTGTGATTCTGTACCTACGTGGGTTACATTAATGCAAGTCGCTGTGAAGCACTCAAGTTATTTCCTCCCAAATGGGAGAATGAGATCAGTATCACAATTCAGCAGCACTAAAAATCTACATCACATGGATAAATTCCTTCTGCTGTCATGGGAGGGACCCACACCAGCTTTTAGCTGCAGGTTGTCCCATACCCCCAGCACCTGTGAGGCTTCGGGGGGAGAAGAGGTCCTTCCATTTGGCAGCAGCCATCCATCTCTCTGTGACCCGAAACTCTGCTCCATGGAGGAGGGGAGCAAAGAGGCGCCGACAATTCCCATTTCGTTCCCCTGCACTGGGAGATGGGTAGCCCCATCATGGAGGTGGAGAGGTTAAAAAAGATGGGGAGAAATGGGAAAATTCCTCCAGGCTTCATTGTGGATGTAAAGGGCCCTCAAGGGATTAAAATATGAAGATGGAAACTGTCATCTATTTTTGGAAATGTTTTCCTCTCAGGGACTAACTCCAAGGCTATTAATCAGCATAACAAGAAGAGGAAGAGACTCTCAAAGATCAATTGCTCCTCGCTGGAGAAGTAGTTCAAAATAATTGTATATGTGTTGGGGCTCTTTTTGGTGTAATTGAATGGTACCAAAAGAGTCAAGTATATTTAAGGGATAATCTCTCCTGCACTGTAGTGAACAAAGCAATAAACGCCTATTGAGATTGATTAATCACTGAGGAGGTGCCAAGGAGTTTAATCCATCCCAGAAGTCTTTTATGACAAAGATCCTGCAAAGTAGTGGGGATTATTATTATGCAAGAAAACTGTAGAAAATAAAAAAAAATCCCTCTCTTTGAAATACTCAAATATCATCACCTGCAGGAAACCTCCACCCCAGAGGTTTGGATAAGGATCTTTTGGTAAAGCTGACTGAGGACAGGAAAGGTTCATGCAGTGAAATTCCTAGAAAACTGTCTCCTTCCTTGTTTGCCCCTTACTGAGAGAGATAAAAGGGGGAAAAGCATGGAAAAAGATTCTTCTGATGACAAAAAGCTTCAACAGACAGCCCTTTCAGTCTGTACAAAACAGAGCCTGTGTCCTTCCCTCCCCAGGAAACAGCCTCCCTCACCACCCGAGCTGAGAGCCTTTATCATGTCCTGCTGACCTGGAACACGTGGGACCAGACCTCCACCTTTACCTAAAAAAATGGACACTGAGAACCAAAACGGAGCTAAAGAGAGAAAGACACCTATGGCAAAACACGTGCCGAGGGAGAAAACTGAAATAGGGTCCTTGCCTTTAGAGTACTGAGGGTCTCGCTGGGGACGACGCTCGCGCCCGCTCCAGAGAAGGCTGAGCCAGGTCGTCCCTCCACTGCACGGGTACTGCAGCGATGAGCAGATTAACAGCTCATACCCAGAAGCACCCTTGCTGAAACTCAAACGCAGTAATTCAGGCATGCAGAAGCCTATATAGTGCTACTCCAGTAAAACAAAACATACAGGTGACCCTAAATAAGAACCTAGCAAATACCAGAAGAGGGAAGAAGTCTGGATGTTCAGAGCTCCCAGCTTTGTCCCTTCCTATGGCAAAAGAGGTCTGAGTGTAGCCTGTCATCCCTGGGATGGGAAAATTGCATTTTTCTGCTGAGAGGCATCTCAGAGTCTCTGGCATCATTCAGCCTGTGGGGAATTGGTGGGATGAGGATGCTGCAGGCTCCTGTCGTCGCCTGGAAGGCAGTTCTTCACCTGGAGAGATGCTGTGCACAGCTTCCAGGAGAAAGCATACAGAGCTAAGGTAGGAAACTGGTCTGAATTTGAATAGTAACCACACTGGGAAGATTAATAAATGAGGCAAGGTCACCAAGGAGATCTTCATCTTATTCTTACACAAAAAAAGAGTGCAAATGTGATAAGTCCGTAAAAAGTACTGCTAGCTACTGCTTCACAGGCTGGGCAAGAAACTTCCAAAATCTGTATGTCCAGACTCTGTACAGAAGCATCTCATAGCTGCTTCCACATATTTTTCTCTTTTTGCCTCTAAGCAATGCTGAATACACAGAAGAAAAATATTTTAAATATCCCGGCTGACAAATCAAATGCAAACATAAGAACATCATTCCCTTCATCTTCTTAACCCAAAGACTCCGGATTCCTACCATGAAGGTGCACGAAACAATAAACACCTGATTTTCTTGCAAGGCCCTTTTGCGAGAGAGGACATGCCCTTTCATCTGGCGCATCTCGGTCTCCAACGTACAAATCCCCGTCTCTCTGTGAGCAATGCAATTTCCAGGGCAAAGCCTGTTTTGGTTCGTGATTAAAAAAACTACATCCAAACCGGTATCAAGAGGGGCTGTGGGTGTTTTTGTCACTGCACATCCATGGGGTTTGTGCTTTCCAGCCTTTCTGGACCCCACCCACTCACCTCTGCAGCCTGTGCCCCTGGAATAAGCTGCGGGCTCAGAGTGGTGGGTCAGGGTCATGCAGGCAGGATGGGCACCGAAAGAAAAGGGCAAAAGGAACCAATTCAACCCATTTTGAGCTATAAATTCAAACAAAAGGCAAACCTTATGGCCCCGGTTCAGGAAAGTATCGGTCACTGGGGAAGTCCTTTAGGATGGGGGGCGGGGGGGTGTGTGTTTTTCCTGATTCAGGGTCTAACGTTGCTCAATGAGCATTTCCGCAGTGCGTGTAGGCAAAGCCCTTTTCTGTACAGAATATCACACAGTATGCTGATAGTTTTCAAAAGACTTTCATCTCACTGTTCCCGGTATTTTACTATTTTCTACTCTTTTCTTAATTTGGACTTCAAAACCAAAAAATAAATCCTACTGCTTTTTTTCAGCATGGTCAGACTCTTGCAAGTCCTTGTTGCTCCAGTGTTTGAGTGTGTCAGACTCCACACTCCAAGGGCCACGTCCTTACAAACACTCACTCACACTGACATTTTTTAAACCATGGGACCAGCTGTATTAAGTCTGCCAAAACTACTTCTAATAAAATTGTGATTTCTGATGCAAATTTAAGACAAAAGCAAGACCTTAAGTCATCTTCCCCCTTGCTTCCATGCATTTCATGAGAGCCCAGGCTGTGGCTGGTGGTTTGTTTTTTTTTTTTTTCATTCCATTGTTGACTTGAATAAAAATTATGAATATAGTTATCTACACACTGCAGCAAAAGCCTTCAGCTCCTGGATTGTGTATAGCTGATCAATGGTGACCACACTCAGAAGTAAGAATGTGAGGTCTACCACCAAACTAACTACTAAATATAAATTGTAAATGTATTAACTCTGGAGTTCGTGGCTGTCATGCAGTGAATGCAAACTTCTCCACTGTACCTGCATTGAGAGGCAGGAGAGTCTCCCCAGGCTCTCTCTGGCTTCACCTCAATCACGTACCACCCAGTGGCACAGCCAGGAACTGTATTTCCCATTTCTTTGGGAATACTTTGTGGATGCATATATCCCCAAACTGTATTTTGGGAGGGATCTTCTTTTGCCTTCCAAATACAGGTCAAAATTTCATTACCTTCTACTGTGTTTTATGATAAATCATAGCTCAAAAGAAGCCTTTATGAATTGCCACAAAAATCTGCCTGTGAAAGTGTATGTTTCTCCTCACTAAAGTGTAAAGGTACACTAATAAGATACAAAGTCACGGTTATAAACACGGGCTAGATATGGCCATCCCTAGTTCAAAACCACGAAGGGCTGTGTGTTATCAATGCACATCACTGACACCACACAAAATGAAATAAAAAACATAATTAGCACAAAAGCACCTCAGGGCTTGACTGTTAGCCATTCAATTCAGCAGGACCTTTGCCATCAGCTTAAAAAAGTGTGGAGTAAGACCCCAAAGGAGACCCAACAGCCTGCTGTTAGTGTAGCTCGGGTTCTGCTTTTGCAGGGGCTGCTACATGTGCGTAGACTTTGCTTGCACAGGATGTGGCAAGAGAGTTTTTTGGTTAAGGAACTGGATGGGACCCTAGGGATCTGATTTCAGGTTTTATTTCTGCCATCGACTTCCTGTGCGACCCTGGGAAAAACACTGAACTGTGGGTGTCTGTCCCCAGTCATACACCACCACCACCACCACTTCATTTCTGGTCTCAAACTGCGCTTCTAGCAAGGCAGGATGGAGGACATCTTACTCAAAGTGCTCCCCCATACTTTTCACAAAGTGGCCCAGTATTGGCTGACACCTCTGTGATGCAAAGTTACTGGTATTTTGGAGTAGAAAACATTTCTCAGGTGGGATAAAAATCTCATTTTTCCTACTGGATTGGATAGTGCTCTGAGCTGCACCTACTCAGGAGCGAACCATCCCTACCTCTTATGAGAACATTTCCATCCTGATTAATCTAGTAAGAACAATAAATATTAGTATGAGAAAAGTCTGAAAATTGGTCTTTATCATTACTTGTATGTAATAGATGGGTTTAAAATAAAATTCATATTCTTTTCACCTTCTCCTGAACAGTAGCTGGTATTTGATATCAAGAGATTTTTCCTATTAAATTAATCAGAAGTCGTCAAGTTCTAGGTAACATCTGGGGTTTTTTTTTTTGGGCTAACTTCAGAATTAATACCAGTGAGTTTGAAAAGGGTATACATTTTTCATTATGTCAGATGAAAAGAACATCCTTCCTATTTGTATGATAGTGCAATAAAAGACATCACCAGTGACTTCAGCTCCTGGGTAATTTTTTACTTGTCTATCTGGTTCATTTTTCTTTGATCAAACAAAGACTAAAAATACTGTGGCATTTTACTACTTCAAAACTCAGACATACATAGCCTCTATCTTTCTGAGGGAATATTGGAAACTACTGCATATTTGAATTGCCTGAACTCTGCGATTCTTGGACAAGGACCAATTTCACCCAGAGTTACACAGCTGCAGCATTGTCCCTTACAGTATTTACTGCAACCCCACCCTGGTGCTGCCACCAGCTAACGCACAAGTGGGGTTGAATCAAGTGGTGATGGCATGGGGGTAGTTGCAAGACCCCAATTTTACTGCTCAGCAAATAATCTTAATTTCTTTTTTCCTACCAGGTGAGAAAGATTACAATGTCAGAAGCAGATCAGGCTCCTTGGTTGCTCTGCTGTCTCCTCCAGTTGCCCAATCCTAATTAATTCCTCCCCGGTGCTGCCTGCTTGCCTTTGTCTTTTGCTTTCCACCTTCTTGTCTTGCTTATCTTCAAGCACTTCCCCTAATCCCACTCACTTCTCTATCATTCTTATTTATTTTGCTCCTTTGTGTCCAAAATCAATGGCAAAGTTCTTAACTCTTGCTGCCTGAACTTCCTTTCCTTTATCTCGCTTCCTCTCTCTGCAGCTTTGCGTTCCTACTTCTTCTCTCCCCACCACACATTCATCCAGCATTTTCTGCAATGATTCCTCATCTTTTCTTCCCTCCTCCATCTCTGGCTCTCCACCTTTCCCTTAGCTCCCCAGGGTCTGGCGCTTTTCCCAGCTCGCAGGGCTCTCCAGCCCTTTGCTCATCTCCTCCGCTGAGGCTGCCGCTCGATGACAGCTCACGTCCTGAAGCTCTTTTTCTCCACAACATCTTCCTTTCCCTCTGCCCCTCCAGACCTCTCGAGCCCCTCCACAGCTTTCTCCTCAGTCACTCCACCAGCATCGCTGCCTGAACCTCTGCTCCCAGATGTGTGCCCCCATCTGTGCCAGCCCCTTCAAAACACTTTTTGCCTTAATCTTCAACTTTTCCATCCTCACCTCATCCTGATGAAGCTTTCTGTTTTCATGAAGCCTTTCCTGCAACCCATCCTCTTTCTCCTCACCATTAATATTCCTGTGCTCTCCCTCATCTAAACTGCTCTCTGTCTCTTGCCTTTTTTAGACTGTAAGTGCTTTGGGACAGGGAACATGGATCATCTATGTTTATAAAGTGACTGGTAAATTTTGTGACACTATATAAATATTTCCTTTATTAATTACAGTCTCCAGCATGAGGCTTTTCTTCAAAAAAGGTTTGTAGAAAGGAAATACATATTTTGGCAGCATCTCATCGAGTATGTTGACCTCACTTTATAATTTCCCTCCCAGTGCAGGAAAGCACATACCACAGTGATTGCTATCGTTGCGGCAGACACGCAGAACTTCTTCCGCATGCAGAAGATAAAGACCTATCTGTTAACCTCCTGTTTGTCTCCACATCACTGCAGACCGATTATGTGATAACGTTTTAAGCAAGGGTGACATTTCCTACACCTCAGCTCCTACAATTAGATCTGAGTGTCAGGGAACATCATGTTGGTGCAGGTAAAGAGAAGGAAGGCATTAATCTTCCCCAGCAGCACTGGTGCTGACTGTTTGTCAGGGCTGGCGTTACATTTCACTTCATTCATTCACTTGACACGAGACTTTCTGTGGTGCTCAGGCCCTCCTTGTCAGTGGGTACCGGCTGAGGAACTTATGTTGGGGATGTATCCTCGTCTCGTCAACAACAACTTACTTGCGTGCATCTCACTCGTGGTGCATTATAGTGCTACTGAGTTTGAGAAAAATCTCTGGGATAAAAAGGTGTCACTGTACTCTCATACAAGAAAAACACATTTTTTTCCTTCGAGTCTCCGGGAAAAGTGTGCACCTGTCAGCATAAACAGGCACCGTCCTTTCAACAGAGACTGCCTGCCAAGGAGAGCTCTTGTAACGTGCCCGGCTCGTACTCCTGCTTTAGATCATAGAATCATAGAATACCAGAGAATCATCTGGTCCAACCTTTCCTGGCAAAATCACAGTCTAGACAAGCCGGCCTAGCACCCTGTCCAGCTGAGTCTTAAAAGCATCCAGTGTTGGGGAACCCACCACTTCCCTGGGGAGATTATTCCAGTGGCTGATTGTTCTCATTGGGAAAAATTTTCCTCTTGTGTCCAGTCAGAATCTTCCCAGGAGTAACTTGTACCCATCACCCCTCATCTTTTCCATGGGACTCCTTGTAAAAAGGGAGTCTCCATCTTTGTAGCCACCCTTTAAATACTGAACCATGAGGAAAAGGTCTCCCCTAAGCTTTCTCTTCTCAAGGCTGAACAAGACAATTCTCTCAGCCTTTCCTCACATGCAGGCTGCCCAGCCCCTTGATCACCTTTGTGTTCCTCCTCTGGACCCTCTTCAGCCTGGCCACATATTTTTGTATAGTGAGGACCAAACCTGAACACAGTATTCCAGGTGTGGCCTGACAAGCACCGAGGGATAATGACGTTTTTTATCTCTGCTGGTGATGCCCTTGTTGATGCAGCCCAGCATCCCGTTGCCTTTCTTTGCCACAGCAGCACACTGATCACTCGTACTGAGCTTGTTGTCCACCAGGACACCCAGGTCCCTTTCCACAGAGCTGCTGCCCCGCCGGGTGGATCCCAGCCTGTGCTGCACTCCTGGATTATGTTTTCCCAGATGCAAGACATGACACTCATCTTTGTTGAATGTCATAAGATTCTTGTTAGCCCACTCTTCCAGCCTAGCCAGGTCTTCCTGTGGAGTGACTCTCCCTTCCCAAATGTTCATTTCCTCACTCAGTTTGGCACCTCTCAGCTGGTTCTGCATTTAGTGTTGTATCTCCTTTTAGGCAACTTGCATTCTTAAAAGCTGCTGTTGCTTTCGTTGTCCTGTCTTGGACAACCATGGCAGTGGGAGGTGGAGCTCATTGCCAGTGCCCAGGCTGAGCATGGGGTCTGGACGGACCCTGGTGCGATTCCTGCCCCAGCTGAACTGACAAATGTGGGTCACACAGTGTGGATTAGCTGTGTGAATTATGGAGAGCAAAGAGACAGTATAAAGGAAAAGCCAGGGAGGAAATGCAGGTCCTTGCCAAAAATACTATAAATAAATCCTGCCACAGGCTGCATAGCCTGGTCTCGATACTGCCCAGGCACATCTTTCAAACTTTCCCACTGTTCTGTACAGCTTTGTCTATACATCCATGCAGATACAGCAATATTAATGGCTTTACACTCACTTTTTTTTTTTTTTTTTTTTGGCGGGGGGGAAGTAGGTTAAGTTTTCTGCATAAAAGACACTTTTTATCATTATGACTGTTCCTACATTAGGAATTGTACCAGTTATAACTATACCAAGTATCTAAATTTATTTCAAAAAATCAGCCGCCTTACCCAAATAGATGCATCTGAAACGAGTAGAGACCTTGCTACAGTACTTCGTCTGCTCTCTCATAAATGAGTCTTAATGAAATATTGACTTAGTGCTGGCACTGTTTCAAGAGATTGCTTGCACCTTACCCTAACCAGTGTAATATCAAATGCCTAATCAAAGCATAAATCATCACAAACAAACAAACATGTTTGATTGCTTTGCAATAGGAGAGTTTAACACGGCTTTCCCAACTGGGATCCTAGAAGCGAGGCAAGCCCAAATTGACAGCTGCTCAGCTGGAAACTGTAATGATCTGGACCTAGCATGAAAAAAAAATACGCATGAACTGTGATTTTAAAGAGCTGCCGATGCCTCAGTAAAAACTCTTATGTTGGAGTGATTGTTCATTCTGAACAGCTATTGAGCCCATCAATACCTGCACCTTAGTGCAGAAGAAACGCATATACTAATTTAACCCCTGCGTTTTATTCACCTCTTTTTACAAATTTCCTCCAGAAAACAGATGAATAATGAAATGGCAATTACAAAAGGATGCAAAAGTCAAAGGCAAAGCTGTCTGAGAGCTGCGGAGGGTCTCACAGTGCCAAACGACTCTGTGGCAAAACAGCGGATCGAATTCAATTCTGAGAAGCTCAAAGGGAAAAAAACCCAGTGTTCACTCTGTATACTCACTGATGAGCTCTTCTTCAGCTATTACCACTTAGAAAAGAGATCTGAGAGCCACTGCTGGTAGTTTGAAGAAACATCAGTCAAAGCTCATAGGCAGCCAGAAAGGCAACTAGAATATTATAGGCATGTGTGCCTGAAAGCTCATTTAATTTTTCCAGCTATATAAATTGGTGTAATGAAAGGTGTTACATCTGTCTACGAACTCTGTTCCATCTGTATCCTTAGACCATCACAACTGCAACAAAATACCACTAAACCAGGCAACATCATTATGCCACTGTATAAATTCATGTGTGCTCACCTCTTGAATATTGTGTGCAGTTCTTCCGTATCCCTCTTGGCTTAGAAAAAGAGATGATTGAAGGGGGAATATGATAAAAATCTGTAATAGCCTGAGTGGCATGGAGGAGGTGTAATGGGAGCGATTATATGTTACTCAATTTAAGAATAAGCGCATGCCAAATGAAACTTTTGAGCAGTAGGTAAAGCAAATACCAGGAACCCCTTTTTTCATCTCGTCTGCTTAAATTGTGGAACTCATTTGCCAAAAAAAAAAAAAAAAAAAAAAAAAGGATTTAAAAGGGATTAGACAAATTTACATAGGAAAGGTCCAAAGGATGGATTGTGCCTCTTTCTTCCTCTTTTTACTCATCTAGTTATACCGCGCTGAGCTGTAATGACTCGTACTTCCTTCAGTGGTCTCACACCTCTGTCAGTGTCCACACGAGCTGATTACTCTGTGCTCTTTAATTACTGTGCAGCTTCTACTTTATGTAGCTTCCTACTGGTGACCAGAAGAATATGATCAACTATGGAGAATATATCATAATATGGCCTTAGCATGCCTCTAGCTTCTTACAGGGAGCAGGCATAAGGAACGGGAAGTATAAATGATGACACATTTGGTGTCACAGTGTTTTATTCAAAGCCTCTACTCCTGCCAGGTGATGCTGGCATCACAGGATCACCAGAAGTATGCTTCCTTACTGTCTTTTTCTTACAAAACCCTAGTTTTCCCATAATTATGAAGACTCAGATACCACATGGAACCATCGCTACCAGGAAAACAATATTTATCTATTTGTATTTATTAACTACCCCCACAGCAAAGCTTTGCCCCATTTTAGTCTCATTCATCTGTTAAGCCTTGACTGATTGGAAGGTGTCTGTAGCTGGAAGTGCTGGAGACAGGGACCTCGAAGTGTCGATGCTTGCTGGTTAGCAACGGCGTTAGTTAAAGCAAATCTTGGCCTGTGCAGCTGTTGTAATTTTAGAGGAGAAAGAGTGACCGCAGAACACGGGAAGCACAGTCCTTGTGTTTAGCCTCTCCACAGCTGCTGTTCTTATTGGTACAATTGGGTTTAAGGTTTTGCACGGTGTGGGATAAGTAGCTTTAAGTCATCTGCATGCAACCACAAACAGGGAGTGTTAAAATCAGGATTAGGACTGAGGTCTTCTTGGCTTTGCTCCTGCGCTTACTTAGTTCATGGTTCATTAGTACAGAGGAACAGAAACGCTGGCTTTGACCTAGGATTTAGTCCAGTGTCCCAGAGCACAAGATTAGAAATCTCTTCCAAAATTATTCCTCATTAGCCTTCAAAGTCCTCCTGAGTATTTTCATATCCACAGGTCCCTGCTGATGCCCAGTTCAGAGGGCATACACACGCTGACCAGCACTCCCTTCCCTCCCTGGAAAAGATTTTCCTCATTTGGGGCTACCCTGCACAACTCCTGCTCCTGCCAGTGGGAGCTGTGTGTGTGTCTAAGAAAAGAACTTGGCTGCAGAGCAGTATTTTAACTACTATATTTAACATATTGTATTATGACATTTACAATATTTCCCCCAAAGCTCTTCTCAGATTGAGGAGAAGCGACTCTCTGCATTATGCTGGCCCTTTTTCCTTGTTGATTGACAGTGAAATTAAATCAGTTCATTGCTTGTATGTTGTATGCAACTAATTCTGCTCAGCATGGTTGAGCAATAGCTTATTCTACTAGACACCCCATCGTCTTCCCCAGAGCCTCTTACTGCGAGGGAGGGCTCATCCTGAATCAGGCTGTGGGATCTGTCTCTGCATTTGAATGAAGATCTTTGTCACCAGAGAAAGTTAGGGGGCTGGGGCTTTGTTTCATTTTGGGGGAGGTTGTCGGGGTTTCTCTGGGTGTGTTTATTCATTTGAATGTAGTCCCGTAATGCTGGATTGGAATAACATTTACAGTGAAACCCGTTTCATTTGATGTTAATTATTTAATACAAATTCAGTTATTATGCCATGCCCCAGTAGCACACAAACTGTTCAGCCATAAACAGATGAAAGACTACTTCAGGGGCAAACCCTGAACGTCTAGAGACATGAGTCAGATAACAGAGTCTTGGAGAGGAGGAGGAGAAATCTATATCCAAGAGTAACTGAATACATCCTTTTTAATCTAGAAACAGGAGATAAATTTCAGGAGATAAATCAGCCTTCTGAAATTTTTGGTTCTGTGGGCCTCAGAAGAATAAAGCAGTGTGAACAATTTTGCAGGGAAGAAACAGTTCATTGAGACAAAAAAAAAAAAAAAATTAACTTCAGAAACAAAAGCATAGGAGTGCCTTAATTTCCCTGGAGTCCTTTGGAACAGTTTGGATCATTCTAGTGTTATTCATACAGCCTTTTAGAGCAAACTATTACAACAGGAGACTTCCCTAAATCCAAAGCCCAAGCTATGTCTTAAGCGTACAACTAGAAGCCGATCAAAATTTTGCAAATAGCTCTCCTGTGTCTTCAGACAGAATCATAATGGTGAGAAGTACTGTGTTTGAATGCTTGAAAGATGCTTCTGTTGAAAATACAGATTCTAAATCTATATACCATTCTTCCTGATCTAGACAGATTTTGGCTGGATTTGAGGACTGCATTTCTTCATCTTCATGCTGCCTTGGACCCGGAGCACATAACTTCCCCATGTCCCTACTTCAACGGCCTCTGGCTCTGTGGAAAATTCTGGTTCACCTGCAGTGTGCCCTGATATGATCCCTTGATATGGTAATATATAATGATATGGTTTCTAGGGTCCATAAGGTACTTTGGGATCTACTCTGGAGGATCCTGAGCATCCCCTGCTGAACCTAAGCCTGGATCTTGTCTTTGGAACATCTGCACAGCACAAGGCTTTGAGTGCTACAGCCACGCCACGCTGTGTCAATACATGTTCAGAGTCAGTTTTCCAGAAAAAGTAGCTAGGTGATTTAGAAAACTAAGTGCCATTCTAGAAGGTAATTTAAGCACTTCAGAGTGTAAACCTGATTGAAAGTCAGTGACATTGAAGGTGCAATTCATCTTATCTCTCTTAGCTGTCCGAAAGTTGGCCAAGGCTTCCTGGGATTCCTCCACAGGCAGTGGAGAGCACCTCTCCGAGCCTGGTGACAGATGTAGGTGGCACGGTCTAGCCTGTGCAGGCGGTGAGCTTTCTCTACCGGCACACAGAGAGCCAAGGCATCCAGCTAGGACCAGATATCTAACTTTTAGATACAACAAGTAGGTTTTTAGTATTCTAAAATGTAGTGTAGGGTACAGATACTAAAAAAAATAAAGTTAGATGGTGCATAACTCCCTGCTGATGTGACTTCAGAGTTTCCAGAGTCCAAGAAAAACTATTTTATAGGTCACGACTATGCCCAAAGCTCAGATTTCCATGATATTTAGGTGCTGCTGTTCTGCTACCCACACGGGTAAGCATACTCTGGCACATCCTCTGCAGGATTAGGAATCCAAGTAACTCCAAGGATTTAGCTCCCAAATCCCATTTGAAATGGCACAGGGTCAGATTTTTTAATAGTTTCCCCTCTGTGCCTTGATTTCCCACCTGCGGAATGGCCCATCCTCCAGAGGTTTACGGACAATATAGCATGTTGTAAGGTCAACAGAGGGCTTGGCAGTGCTGGGACATGTACCCCATGGTGATGGAGAGGAGCAAGGTCTTTGCGGCAGATCCAGCCTTTAAGCAAACCCTTTTGGGAACTGCCAGCCCCAAAGCCCAGCAGACACCTCAGGCATGCAGGAAGCTGTAGGAACTCTTTTAATGTCTGTCCCTGTAGTTGTAACGCCTGTCACTGCAGTTCATGAGAGACAACTAATCAATAACCGTGGAACCAAATAGGCAAATAAAAATAAAATCCATTAAGATGGCAGAGGTATTTACTTGTTGTATTTACACCATGGAGAGCTGCACTGTCAGTCAGTGCTTCCCCTTTGCAAGATAGAAGCAATTTGTGCAGACTGATCCCAGTTTTCTCATTAATATGTAAATGAGGCATGCCAGTTGTTAGGTTAGAAGAAAGCTGTCATGTTTATTGTGACAGATTTAATGGATGTGTTTGGATTGTGCATTCAATGTGTTTTCAAGAGCATGTCTTATCTTTGTTTAGGCAGTAAATCAAACATGTAAACAACAATTCATTAGCATCTGTCAGAAGCTCAAAGCTACATTGTTATAGTTGAAAATCTCCCCAGAGGTGAGAAAAAGTATATCTGACTTATTCCAGATTAGTTTGAATATTTTCTTCCTGTTTGCCAACTTGTAACTAATAATTGAGCCACAGAATAGGTGCACTAGGATAGCACTAGGGGTCAGACAGAAACCAACCAAACGCCAGGAATCCAGAGCTGGTCCAGAAACCACTGGCTGGAGAGGGGACTGTGGCCACCCATCTCTGCCACCACTGGGGACTCTGCCAGTGCCATGCCCAGGTCTGGAGCTGTAGGACACTATTTAATGCCTTGGAAGGAGAAAACTCCACCTGGGCTGCTGCAGCTGCACCTCGTAGCTCACCACCAGCAGCTCAAGCCCAACATCACCAAGAGGGGAATTTTGGTGTGGGATGGGTGGGGTACATGGGAAAAATAACTTGCATTTAGAGATATGGCTGCAAGTGGTCTCCCAGAGGGTCAAGACTGGATTTGTGGGAGCAGAGAAGGACCACAGCTTGAGACTCCCAGGTGGTTCATCCCCCAGCAACACCCCTGTCTCCGTCCTGCTCCTCTGAACAGCCTGCAGAGGAACATCCTTCATAGGATGTCTCGTCTCCTATCAGAGATCTCGATGTGCTTTACAAACGTCAGCTAAACCTTATCATAGACCCATGAAAGAGGAATTGTTGTATCCATTTAACTGATGGCTCTGAGAAAGGAGAGAGATTAAATAATTCGCCCAAAGACATGATGATGACTCAGCCAGGAGGAGTAAAGGGGAGCGTAAAATCATAGCGGGACTCCAGCTCTTATTCTCCCGGGCCCACATTACTGTTGTTTTTAGCTTCTACTAGTTGATGACTAATGCTATTTTTAAAAGCTCTTTGTGCCTAGATGAGTTTGGTTCTCTAGAGACTGGAAATATCAGCCAGAGCTAGGCATTACGCAGGCAGCAACTGTCTAAATTGTGTCACATAGCCCAACACTTCTGTCCTGCTAAATTTGGGATCACCTGAGCATTGATTTTGATTTTTGTGGTGGTCTGTGAGGCAGGTAGGTGGGAAGAAACAAAAGTCAAGTTCACTTATAACCTTCCACAAACCCAGATCTTCAGGAGTGAAGTGTTACTGCATTAACTCACTCTTCCATCCCAAGTTTCTATGCATTTAATAGAAATAATAATAATTTAGAAAATGATACTTAAGAACCAGTAATTACAGTACATCAAATATTTATGATTTGCAATCAACCTGAAAATGTTCCCTTATCTACACAGCAAAGTGTGATTTCTTCCAGTGAAGTCACAAAGTATCTTTTCTAAATTGGCAATGGGCTTCACGTGTTAGCAGGTTCCTTGAGATGGGCCTGTTCGACCTACAATTTGGGGTTTAACTGCTCTGTGGCAGCTGAAACAACCAATGGCCTTTAAACAGGAGTGCCGAGTCCCACCTGGCCATGGCAGTTGAACAGCTCTGCTGAGTTACAGAATCACAGAATGGTTTGGGTTGGAATGGACCTTTAAAGGTCACAAGCAGGGTTATCTTCAACAAACAGATGGAACGCTTCAGAAGTCAGGCACTCTTGCCACTGTTCAGCCAGAGGACCTGTGAAAATCTGGTTGTGTCGCAGTCAAGGGAAGTTTTAGACCTTGAATAAGGTAAGGAGTTGTGCCCAGGTACTTTGGGCAGAAGTGGGGCAGTTTGGTTTGGAAGCAGGGTAAGGTCTCTGTAGCTGGCTGGTGGTTTTCCCTTTCCATGTGTACAGAACTCCATGGTAAAGGCAACGTGGAGAAAAGGTGAGGAGCAAACTCCTCAGGGCAAAGGCCATCTCTGTTTGTGGACATACAGAGTAGGGTAGTCTCACCCGTGGGCACGTACTGTGCTCCAGTGATGGATGCTCACCAGCCATACAGGTGATGCAGCATCTCATTAAACCCATTGTTTTAAACCCGATGGGGTGATTAAGCACAAACATCTTCTTGATGTTCTGCTCTCTCCTGTCAGGTTCATGATGGATCTGGTCTTCAGAGGCCTTGGGTTGAGGGGGCAGAAGGAACCTGTGAGCCGCTGTTGAGCCCTTGGCTCATCAAAGCCCACTGGGCCAATGCCAGACTTTCATTTATTCAACTTCCTTCCTCCAAAGGAACTTACAATTTAATCAGAACTTCTTAATAGTACATGAATTCTAAATTGCAGTCATTTGTTGCAACTAGCCGCAGGCTCTTCTGTCTGTTAGAAATATCTATGTTATTTCTTTCTTTTAGAGATTACGTAAATAAAATAAAATAAACTTTTACAAATAATGTTTGCCACTTAATGTTCTCACCCAAAGTATCTATCTGAGGAAATAGAAATCCTTCCTTACAATTCATCTTAAGGATGTAGTTTCAGTTTCTTATAAAGTAATAATGAATGTACCACAGATAATGTTCCAATAGTGCAAATGAGAGGAGCATATAATCAAAATGATAATGGTGGGTATTGTATGGCTGGTATAATAAAATCTATCCCACTATGAAAATCATATCTCAAGGCAACATTCTGTCTGATTTTTGTAATAATTGTACAAGTGAGAACAGGGCACTAGGCAGCCAGAGAAACAAAGGTGCCGCAGTGGTTCATTAGCCAGGCTCTGCCCCAACAGCACATCCTGCCTGGTCAAGGGTCTCTGCTGGGTTTTAGGAGAGGAATCAGACACTCAAACTAGAATAAAAATTCACACTAGAGTGAGCCCACACCTCAGGCATGGTCAAGATTCAGATTAAGCCAAACAAAGGGTGTGTATCTGGGTGCCTATCAGCTCCCTGCCTGCAGAGGCACCGCTGTCCGGAGGAGGACGCAGACTTTCCTCTGGCCAAGGTGACCAGCCTTGCAAAGCTCCCGGTGGGTTTTGATCTTTCATCACAGTCAAACTTCTCCAAGTGGCCTTCCTCAGGATGGGGGAACCTGTGGCTCTTCCCAATTTTGAGCTTTCTTTTCTAGATGTTTCTCTCTACCTAGATGAACCTCATGTTCCTGATTTATTTAATTTTAATCTTTTCAACGTTCGCTACACAGCACTCGGGGATGGTGGCCTGTGTTGCTGACTGTTTGGGGCCCATTAGAAACATTTGTGTACATACATAATTACTGAATTTTAAAACACAAATGACTGCCTCTGGGGCCAACAGGCACAGCAGATACAATCTGTCATGTCAACTCTCATTCACTTCACGGTTATTTTTTTCTTCAAGGAAATTACCAGGCCAAAACTATGCTTGGAGTACTAAGAGCATCAAAGCCACCTCTCTAGCCAACAAAACCAATTCAACAGGAGAGGCAATGCTCTGGGTTAAATGTCCTGAGCCAGACTTTTTTTTCCTCTAGTCTACTTAGCATTATCTGTCATTTGGTGCCTTAAGCATTTTACTTGGGTCCTGCCTGGCACCCCAGTGCTCCCGGTGAACTGCTTCATGGTTGCTGCCATCCGCACAGAAACGGGGCAGACACTGGGGCAGAGCTGATCCCCAGTGGGGTGTGGAAGACACCACATGGAGGACATCACGTGGCTGTAGGATTTCAGCAGCCTGGAGTTATCTGCAAGATCAGGATCTTAATCTGGAAAGTGAATCCAATCTAGCCTGCCGCATTACTTCCATCCGTGGCTGCCGTGCCCCAGCAATAGGGTCTGTGTTTGGGTTTAAGTGTCACGGATTAGTCAAGTGACATGTACGTGTATTTACATGTGTGTGCCCTTAAGTGAAGAATCATTTTCATTCTGTTCTCTGTCTGCTTTTATACTCTGGTAAACACGTATTCCTGTTTTCATTACACTCTAGTGTTTGATTGCTGAGCTGTGTTAAAGCATCATTACAATACTTCACAGTCCTCAGATGGGAAGTATCATTAGCATCTGCTTAACAGCCCCGAATGGCACTCTGCACGTGCATGTCCACCTCCCCCCAGCTCGCGGGGCTGGGCTGGAAGGAATTCCCACACAAGGGAGAGTTGGGCCTGCTATGGGCTGCACACCATGTCCTGGGCCAGCTCCAGCAAGGCTCTGGACCCAGCACTACTTGGGACCACGTGTGCATGAGGGCAGGGGCAGCAAAAATGAGATTCCTGCTGCCCCGGGGCTGTGTGCATGGGAAAGCCCCTGAAGATTTTATTTATTACATGTGAACTGGAAACAAAGTGTCATCTTCAAAAACGAAGATGCCACTTAACTGAAAACAAAGTGCCACTCGGCAGCAATGGCAGCAACCGGGAGTAATATCTTGACACAAAGAAAAACTGGGTGTGGCACTAAAGTGAGTATGGAAATCCAGTGGTGTAGCTCAAACTCCATGCGTTTGTTGTACACAGAAGGGAAGGGGGGAAAAATAAAGGCATCTGGGTTCACCCATTTGTCTCATACAAAGACAGAAAAGTGTAGAAAAAGCCAGTAGAGCTTTTAAAAATTTCTCACATGGTAAAGTGGCTCATGGTAACCCACCCCAACATCATGTTTATAGATTTATAGTTCTAATGGATAGGTCCATTAGAAAGACTGGTTTCACAGTCCAGAAAACAATTATGGGCTAAGTCTGTTTGGCCTAAGAATATTGTCAGAAAAAACCCCAAATTTATAATGGGGATTGCTCAAGTACCTTTTCCTATGTGCTGACAAACCCTAACCCCACAACTGCACAACCTCCCACAACTGTGAAAGCCTTGCTGACTTAAAGAAACAGAAACAGCTTGTTTTGAAGGAAAAAAAATGAAAACTTTTCTGAAGGTAAGAGAACATATATAAACAGCACAGAAGTCACATGTAAAAAATATAAATTTGAAAGTTACAGAGGCTAAGGAAAGCAAAATATAAGTAAACCAAAAAGGTGCAAAAAGAAAATGATGGCCAGCAGAGTAAAGGAAATTATAATAACTTTAAAGCATATAAAACCCAAAATAAATTCCTAACAATGGTATTTACTTTGCAAAAGACAAACTTTCACCTGTTTGAAGGTAAAGATTACATTTCAATCTATGTTATTAATCATCAAATCATCAGTATCAATGCAGAAAGTACAAAACTTTGAAGATGTTTCATGTCTGTCCTTAGAGAAACATCCAGATGATGTGCTCAGAGACAGCATCGTGATGAAACTTTTGTTTCCAACAGCACTCTAAGAAGAATATTAAACACTACAAATAGACAGTTTAAAACTGTCAGGTTACATAATCTGATTTTTCACATTTTAAAACAGCCAGGCAAGGGGTATTCTAGCCCTTGGCTCGTTCACCCGTCCCTCCCTGCTCGCCTGCCCACGGAGCCTCCTGCCGTGGGGGCTTTTCCCAACTGCCTGGAAAACATCAGTGATGAGTTTTCTGCTTCCCCAGCACTGCTCCTGTCCTGTGTTTTCCCAGGGAAACACACACAGACCCCACAGTCCTTCACCTGAATTTTTTAGAGCCTCTAAGGGCTCTAAACGTTTTCCAGCTTTCCCTTTGTTTTCCTTTCCAGCTTTTAATGCCATGCCTCCAAGAGCCGTGATGCTGTCTGCTGCTCCATCAGCACAGCCCAGAGCCATCCTGCTCACCTCCTCCCTAACACGTCTGCACTCACACACCTTACGACTTGGCTAGCTCCTTAACTTCAGACTAATTCAGAAACAAACATTGATTTAGAGTTGGTAAAAACGATGACAAGCAAATGCTTGCAGTGTAAGTCACAGAATCAGAAATGTAAAAGGAGAATTAAGTTGTTAATCAGGTTGAATCGTTTCAAAAAGAGTGGAGAGAATTTTCCAATGAAAAAGATGATTCCAGCATATAAATTAATCTTTTGTATAGGAAGAAATGAAAGTCATTAAATGTCATTGTCTTATTTTAAAAGCAGCAATATCCTGTCTGATTGCAAGTACTTAAAGTGGGATGATTAAACAGAAACCTTATCTTCAGTGTTCCAAGGAGAAAATTGGAGAGAAGTTATCCAATTATGGATAATAAAGAACGGGGAGAAATCTGAGCAGTGAGGAACTTGCTTAGGTAAGTTATGGAGGAACACTCGACAATCAATCACACCCAACATACCAGGCACAAACAAAAGGCAAACCATCCCACATTACACAAAATTTCACAGCTTTGAGAAGCCTTTGAACCACATACTTGCCTGTGATTTCACATTTTTGTAAGCCCTCTTCAGACCTTTATAAAACAATAGCCTAAGGCACTTGTAAATACTAATATTCTGTTAAACATCTGGTTACTGTAAAATGGGATTGTCTTTATTTTCAAACAGGAGTTTACAAGCAGATTATCAGCTGCTGGCTGGCTGTTACGTTATACTCTCCAGCAATCCACTATGCATAGGCATATTGCTCTGCCTGAATGGCATTTTTCTATATTGTTAGTGAATTTTTAAGTAGAAACAGTAGCTCGCATGGCAGAGGGAATGATATGATCGAGGTCTTCTCCTTCTGCTGCAGATATCCATGTGTCCATAAGCTCTGAGTGCCTCATGTCTTTAATGCTGGTATTCTTGCAACGTCTGCGTGAGTTGGCACAGATGAGTGTCCCCATTCCCTGCACAGAGGGACTGTGAATGGGGACAGCATAAAACAACCTCTCACAATGTAGCACAAACAGTTGAGGTTTAGATCTTTGGCCAAGAATGAAGCTTTGCATACCTAATTTAGGAGAAAGGTTTCCTTTGCTGCGCCAAGGGATAAAGCCCTTTGTCTGGACAGGACCTCCTATCGCTGTTAAAGAAGTGGGAAGGAAGGAAGAAGCCTTGTGGCCCTGGCCACAGCTCTGGCAGGTTTGCAAGCAGAGAGTGTGGAAAACTATCATGAGTTAAAAGTTGCTGCCTTTTCAGGTGGTCTTGATGCTCTTGGGAACAGGACCCAGGTGGAAGGACGTACTGATGACTACGAAGGGTCTGTTCGGGGAATGGGTATGGCCCCTTACGGACAGCAAGCACAAACCCTTTAACCTTCACACCTTCCTTAATTTAACCTTTAAATGATGTCATTTCCATTCTTACTTTTTTCTTTCCTTTCACTGTGGAGGCAGCTTGGGCTAAATGCCACCTTCAGCAGCAGGGGAGCCCCTGGGGCAGGGAGGCCAGCCCCCAGCACACCCTCAATGGCAAGTCCCCTTTTCCATCTACTACCCACAGTTGCACAAGCACCGGCTGGGAAAAAAAGGGAAAAAGGAAGGTTGAGTCGTGTATTTTTATATCTGTGCAGCTGTTCTCGGGCTCTGTATCTGATGCATTTGGCAAGTAAATAACTAGACCTGAAAGTGGAACAATGTACCTGTCAGGGGGGTTAGCTTCTATGGAAAATTTGCTTTTTAGTTTATAAAGGGAAAATTACTCTTAATGAATTCAAAGACGCTTCAAAACAACCCCCTAAAAAAAGAAATCAGTCTTTAAAGTGCACTTAGTTACGTATAATTGATGTCATTAAAGGGATCTTTCGCAGAATTGTTATTTATGTAAAGAAATTACCAGGCGTAGGATTCTGGGTTTATATCTTTGGAGTCAGCGACCAAGTAAAAAGTACCTTTAAAATTTAAACTTGCAGTCAGAGGCAACCTGAAGCTTAGCTCTGGAAGCCTGACTGTCCAGAGATACTCTGGCTGAGTAGAGAGGATAACACTTCATAATCTGGTATGACTTAAATCTCCTCCATGCCAGATAAGATAGCAAAGGGAGAAAATCAAATCAGGTTTCAGGGAGAGTTATCACACTTCTTTGTACAAATTTGTATCTAAATCTGCAAACTGAGGAGCGTGTTCAAAACCTCTTAAGAAGGACACATGGGAGGAAAGCTGCCTCTCCCACTCCATGCCCCACATCGGCCCAGCTGCTTGGAAACCATGATACCACATTACACACCGAGTCCCCTCCCTCAGCTGGCTGCCCACAACCTCTGATTTTATGTGCCATTCCCTTCCACATCCGCCTGCTTCATTTGGTGGGATAGAGGCTGTCAGAGTCGCAGCAATGGATGAGAGTTTCTTCCACCCTTCTTTTTCCAATAGCCACTTTCCTCAGCAGAAACTCCTTTTTGTTTTCTAGACTAAAAGACCCATAATGGATTACAAGATCTTGGGACATATGTTCCCAAGCCCGCTTTTTTGACTAGTAGGATATGATTTTACGGTGGAAATGTTTCCAGTTTCATTTGCTGGCTGTCACGCTGCAGCAGCGCTGGGGTATTTGCTGGAATAGCCGCTGCCTTGATTTTTACGATCGAGCGGAAATATTCTACAGGAGCATGGATGTATTCCTTCCCCCAACAGCTGAAGTGCAAGCTTACATCTTGAGCCGTCCTTCTCCTCTTCCGGACCCTCATCTGAGACGGTCGCTGCTCAGCTCAAGAACAAACAGATGTTTCTCTGGCTACACAGTATGTTGTTTAATCCCACATCAGGGAACAGTCTGGTGCATTCACATGCAACTGTCAACTTCAGAAGGTATTTTTGCCCTGGATATGGAAGGAAATGCAGCTGATAATAATACTAAGTTTAATAGCAACTCTAACCTTCTCGCCTTCAGGGCGGGATTCTCAAATGTGCTATAGGAGAAGAAATGCAAAATACAGTGCCCAGATTTTAGACATACAGCTGAAAAGACTAAATTCTGTTATCAGATTAGGGTTTCAGATGTGTAAATCACCTCATATATTCCTTACAGTGACCTGTGCATTGGATGACTATGATTTGGACATTGAAGCATTCAGGATCAACTCACAAGCTTCGAAGTCCACATGACCTTAATGAAATCTGGGGATGATCGACAGTGCAGAAGCAAATTACTGGTCCAGACTGGGCTGAAAGTTGCTGTCTTCATGTCCTGTGCAGTGTGTAGTTATTGGAAGAGGTAAGCTGTCCTACGGACATATCAGTGCTCTGTCTGAAGACATTATGCACACAGAGGACACACAGCTGCACCAGGCGAGTCTCTGCTCCACGTGAGGATGGCTCTGCTCTTTCTTGCGTTGCCTCAGGAAGAAGGTGCTGCCCAGGGCTGTCCTCAGGCACAACCAGCCTCAGTGACCACTCTGGCCCTTCTCAGGTCAAGGTTTTGCAATCATACACCGGCACAGGAAAGGACTGTCACTTGCTCCCACACTCAGGCCCAGAGGAAACATTGAAGGTTTGCCTAAACACTGTATCAGCACAGGCATCTGCTTTTCCATGAATTTTCCAAAGCAAATTAACACATGTAACAAATCATAGAATCATAGATCCATTGAACTCTTTGGATTGGAAGGGACCTTAAGGATCATGTAGATCCACCCCCCTGGCACAGGCAGGGCCACCTTCCACCAGCCCAGGTTGCCCAAAGCCCCGTCCAACCTGGCCTTGAACCCTGCCAGGGAGGGGGCAGCCACAGCTTCTCTGGGCAACCTGTGCCAGGGCCTCACCCCCTCACAGGGAAGAATTTCCGCCTTACATCTCATCTAAATCTCCCCTCTTTCAGTTTAAACCCGTGACCCCTTGTCCTATCCCCACACCCCTGATCCAGAGTCCCTCTCCCCTTTCCCGCAGCCCCTTTCAGCCCTGGGAGGCCGCTCTAAGGTCTCCCCGCAGCCTTCTCTTCTCCAGCTGAACCCCCCAACTCTCTCAGCCTGTCCTCACAGGGGGGGCTCCAGCCCCCCCAGCATCTCCGTGGCCTCCTCTGGCCCCGCTTGAGCAGGTCCGTGTCCTTCTGCTGTTGGTGCCCCAGAGCTGGACCCAGCCCTGCAGGGGGGTCTCACAGAGTGGAGCAGAGGGGGAGAATCCCCCCCTCGCCCTGCTGCCCACCCTGCTCTGGGTGCAGCCCAGCACACGGGGGCCTTTCTGGCCTGCCAGCGCACGTTGCTGGCTCACAGTCAGTTTTCCATCCACTGATACCCCCAAGTCCTTCTCCTCAGGGCTGCTCTCCAGCCACTCCTCGCCCAGCCTGGATTTGTGCTTGGGATAGCAAAGCTATATCTTGCAGAGCTGTATCTTGGGAGGAAATGAAAACAAGCTCCTTTCTGAGTACAAACCATAAAATGTGAGACAGAATGATGATCTTTCATCAGGGTTTGTAATCTTTCTGCAGAAAAACAAATTATATGTTTCCTGAAAGAATTAGGAAGGTCTTTGCAAAGCTCCCGGAGGTGGCTGGGGACCTGGCCATGGACTGGTGAGGCACCTCATGGCCTCAGCCAACCATCAATTAACTTCCCTGTGCACTACCTTAGCCATGTTAAGTGATACTTAGCAATGCTCTGGCCAATTTTCTTCACATATGGTCCCTTTCAGTCTGCTTATCATGACCCTTCCCCTTTCACTGAACCAACCCTTTTCGCTGCTGACGGTTGCCTCTTTGGGACAGGAGTGAGGATTTAGTGATGCAAAGCTGCCTCTCCCTTCTTCCCATCCCTGGATGTTGCTTTGGAAACACCCTCGTTCCCTGCCAACCCACTGAATGGCAGCCCATAACCAAGAGTCTGACTCTTCTCTCCTAGCAGCAGGGCCATTAGCATCACACAAACTATTATCAGTAGCCCTACACACTGGTCCCACTAAAATCAATTTATCGCCTGAAGTATTTGGCTCATAAAAGGATAGTTTTCTTTTTTCTTTTACCTTCATAACCAAGGTTATCTGTTCAAGAATGTACAGAGTGAATGAGGTTGTTCAGCTTATGGATACAAATAGATCTTGCTTTTTTGACTTGCAAAATGAATTCCACTGTGACTTCGATAAAACTTAAGTATGCTAATGTTCAGTCAACCAGTTGTCTATTTATTTCTGTTTATGCCAGCATACCCATTAGCAACTTTTTCTTGTTTTCTTTTAGAATATTAAATGGTTCAAACATATTCTAAAAATTAGTTGATTAGCTTGTTAGGGCACATTTCCACTGCTAGTTCCTTCTGTAGCAAAAGAGAAAATGAAGGTAATTTTGTTTGCAAGGAACGTATGATTGGAAGCTGACTGTTGAAAGATGTGCCATGTCAATGTAATGAGGGAGTGTAATATCTTAGTTTGCATCAATATGGAAATAACTGTGCAGTTTGACAGACCTGATGCTAAAGGCAGCACCAGAGCACTCATTATGCATTCAGCCCCTGATTATGAAAAATAGTGTGTTTTCTTTTAAAGAGGAATACACATTATCAATCAAAACCACGCCAATTATTTCCAAAAGGGATCACAGCTAAACAGGCGTGGGGTCTCTTCAAATATAACTGCACCTGAGAAAACAGACAGATATCAAAGTACATGATAGTTTAATTTCATGACAGTTGAATTAATTAGGCAATATAAACCCTGTCTTCTGATTGGCCCAAGTTTTGCTAGGCTGGTGCCACGAGTTGCAATGACTTTTCTTTAAAAAGTGGCATCACTAGTTAGGAGTTTGGTGTCACCTGGGCCACTGCTCCTCCGACCCCGGTCAGGTGGTCCCGCTAACATAAAGTGCAAAAGTCCTTCCCTGGCTGAAAGGTTGGAAATCATGGCCGGTGCTCACGCCCTCAGGTCTGAGTCAGCCCCGCTCTCCTGCCGAGGGCTGGGGAGCTGCCAAGGAGGAGCTTTACCCTCTCTAAGGGCAGAGAGAGGCTCACAAGGTCCCTATCATCTGGTGATCCAGCTCCTACCCCAGCATCCCTCGCAGATGCAGCCCAGGCTCAGAGGGAACCACTTGTTTTTATTTTACTGGAGGTATGGGATGGCTGCTTTTGTAGGCAACCCACAGCCACAGCTGGGAGGAGGTTAAAGAAATCCCACCCAACCTGTAAGAAATCAAAAAATCAGCAGTGTAGCCATGAAAATGTTTCTTGCATTTTTGATTTGGTCTTAGTTTGCCAGTAGGAATTGAGGTCATGGAATCACTCTTTGGGGCAAGAGCACACTTTATTTATGCTGGCATCATCTTTCTTCTTATTAACCCTTTTTCTCCTGTGCTGTTTAAAGCAATGTTTTCACAGTCTCTTGATTTCCATGAGATTCAGCTGGGAGAATGCCATGATAGCTTCACTGCACAGGCAGTGAAAGCCATTCCTCCAGTCTTTTTGCCATTCAGCCAATATCTTGGCCTCATGCACACACAACACCCTGCATTTCGGCTCTTTAATTTCTCTGTAGAGCTCAAAGCATTATTTTGACCCGTGGCCTGCAGTAGTTCCTAGCCTAGCTGTGATCTCTCTTGTCTTTTCAGCAAATGATTCCTTTAAAATGCAGAATCAAGCTGCATTCAAGCATCTTAACAGAATGGTCACCAGGCTGTTATTACGTGGAAAAATAAAGATAAGAGGATAACTGCAAAGACACCAGACAACATATATGAACACAGGCGATTATCTGAAATAAACAACATGAGCAAGGACTGGAAGTGCTGCTAAGGTCTTTTCTTATTTAAACGGGTTGTCTCGTTGAGCTTTATGCAGGGGGAGTTCAGAGAGCAGGGGCTGAACATTAAAGCTCAAGGATGTGCCAAAAACATTTACACATAATATCTTGCAGGGGATAGTCACAGCCGTTCTTCAGAGGCTGCATCATGGAGCAAGAAGTACCATATGAATCAGAAACTTCCCCGGCTTTTCTCCTCATTCTGTTTCCATTCCATCAATTTGTCCCCAAAGAGACATCTAAATGAAAGCTGTGTTTTTGTAAATAGGGAAAGTCAGTTGATCATGTAGGATTTCAGTCTGCTTTTGCATTCGAAGGTCTCTAACGTCAAGTTGTCTGTAATTTGTAATGAACCAGAAGCAAAATACTGCTGTGCTGTCACTGGAGTGTCAATGACTTCTCTGCAAAACTGAATCTCTGTGACATTTACACATCCTAAGGACCTGTCTGAGCTTTGCATTCCACTGAGATGATGCAGGAATAACAGTTTCTTCAGGCTTCAAATTGAAGCTCTTCTGGCATTTTGCAGCTATAGCAAGGGGAAAAAAAACCCGATAACTTGTAACTGACCTTCTGTTCTGCTTCTTGGGAACAGTACATGCTTCAGATAGATGTATGGGACTTGAAGGACTGCAGACTTACTGGAGGTGTGTAAGTTGCTGAAGAATTAAAACGTAACTGGTTTTGCTGAATGTATTTTCACTAGTCATTTGAAGAGAATACGAGTATATAAATGCTAAAGAGGCAAAGCTCAGGGCTAGTTTTCTCAACCACAGGAAACCAAGCAGATGTATTATTTCTTTGTTAGCAATGTACAAATAAACATAAACTTAAGAAACAAGGAATGTAAACCCCAGCTCTCCATAGGAAATTTCACCAAGAATTCCCAGTAAAATTAGTTCAGAACCGGACTGGACAGATTGGTTTAAAGTGCTTCATATGTATCAAAGGACAGAATACACAAAATACAAAAGGTTCGATCGATACCGTTCCGTGGTTCTGTTAGCATAAAACCGAATGTTGTACACGTTGTTTTGTTGAGAGACTGAATACTTCTTGCCATCAATTGCTGTTGATAGATATACCTGCTTAAAGTGTTCCCCCATCACAGTTCATCTTGATCCTTTGCTGTTCAACGAAGTTGCAGTCATTTAGAGTACTTATGTATTGCAATAGTTTCTATGACAACAGATGATGATGTTAAGAGTAAAGAATTTTGAGTTGGGTCTATGAATAGGGAGATAAAGGCACTGAATTGCAGAGGGGAAGATTTTCTTCCAAACATTTAGCTTAAAAATCTGAGCTATTAATATTTATCAGCAAATAATGGCAATTGTGTGGAAAGCAAATAGACCCAGACTTTAACTTTTAGAGAAGCAAATATTTTCCCAAAAACCTTTACTCTGTGGATTTGATTAGTTTCTGTGCTCCCCATCCGAGCAGACCAGGTTCTTCTGGCGCAAACCTAAAACAGGATTCATACAGACAACGCCTGGCTCTTCCCATTTCACTGAGAGGAAGGCACGAATGCTAAAAGCCTACAATGGCTCAATCTACATGGGATTGAGATCAGTTGAATATTGCTTCCAACCCTTTTCAAACACAAAAATAATACACTGCTGAGTGATGATAGCTCCAAAATCTTGAGACTGTAACTCCTTCACTTGCAGAAAAACTTCCTACCGATACCTGGGAAGACAACATTTCTCTTCCAGTCCCTCCCCAGTCCCCCTGCTGTGCAAAGCCCACTTGCTCTGTGGTTTCAATACCCACGCTCCTGCCATTAATTCAGTTTGACTCCTGCCTGCTTTATCTGCACACAAAGCTGCAATGCAGCTCACCTGGGGTTGGGAGACTGTCTTTGGGCAGTGCTGAACAGTGAGGAGCCTTGCCCTTCAGCTGGGGGCCAATATCTGACCATCCAATGCAAATAACACACGCCAGGAAGTCTTCCTGGGTGGCTAGTAAATGTCATGACTGCAATCGGATATCTACTGCACAAGGTTAGGTTGAGTAATTAATTTAGTGTTATTTGGATATGGATAATAAAACCTGCTTACCTACAATGGTCCAAAAAGGCCATTAGAAACCCACAGTTAAGAAAGCTTGAAGTTCCTGCCAATCCCAAAGGCAGCTGCACGGAGAGATCAAGGAGAGCATCACGGTTCCGCGGCCAGATCTGCCGTAATCAGTAACCAGCAACAGCACACCCTGCCAGGTCTAATGGGAGGTGCTCAGCTCCCGCAGCCCGAATCCTGCTGGGAGCAGAGGTTATTCAGAGATAACACACTGCCCCGGGCTAGGTGGCAGCCGAGCAGCTCGGGCATGGGGTGATGCGGTGGAGGGCAGCAGGACGTCACCGGGATGACACTTGGTCCTGGAGAGGGGACCGTGCTTGGCTCCTTGCCTCAGGTCACACACCAAACATGATCTCCCTCGGCGCAAAACCAGAAAGCCCCCACAGATTCAGCCACTGAGCTTACAACTGCAGCCAGCCCTGACCTGTTTCATCAGTTCTGGAATGGTTATGATGGAATAAATCCCAAACCCTTATTTTCTACAGCTGTCAAGTACCATTGCTGCTTTGGCCTCCTACTCTGCTCACAAGCAGGACAAAATTTACTGACAGAAGGACTTTTTTGAAAGTAAAACTAGATGAGTCCAGTTCTGTTATGGGCTAATCTGGGCTAAAGCATGTGCCAGCTCTCGTAACCTTCTCATGCCTGCACTTTGTTTTCCACTAAATGTCAGCTCTGATAGACTAGCCTGCTCATCTGAAAGGGCAGGTTTTTGCTTCAATAAAAACAAACCTAGTTAAAAAGATAGACAGTACCTCAATAAAAAAATACCACGGACGCATGAAATGTTCAGTCTTAATTGGTATGGCTATACTGCACCGTTTCCTTGCTGGCATATGTTAGCGGAGAATATTTGTTGTCAGGGGATTTTCAAGGTTATAAAGCATCTTAAAGGTGTTGGGGAGTGTGTAAATTAAGCCGCTACAGGTAGGTAATGTTCCCATGATGTCAGGACTAAATATGCTGGTGCTTCCAGGTAAGAATTTACCACAGTATGGAGTACACACTGGGGGCCTGATCCTCAGTTAATGTAAATCCTGTTGGCTCATTGGCTTTACTACATCGATTCACACTCGCTGCATTTTGGAATCAGAGATCCAGCCTTGAAATTCAATGTCTAGAATACTCTAAAGCACAAGGAGGTTCAACATTTAAAAAAACCTGTCCTCGGTAGTTGAGACTTTCAGCTGGATTCTTCCCCTCTGGAGGGACACAGTGCCTCGCCGGGTGCCAGCCCATTTCCTCGGGGCTGGAGACTGAGGACTTCTGGCAGGACACATGCTGCTCCAGCACAGCCCTACCTGGAAGCCACACAGCCAAATTAACGGTGCTTCTGTCACAATAAATTGTCATCAAGGGAAATGTGGGTATTTAAGTGGCACATTATTTACTGGACTGGGGAAGGAGGAAGCCAGAGAAAAGAAGAGCCTTATTCACTCTCTCATTTTGAAAAGGATGAATGAAATGGCAGAAGCCTTTAATTTTTTCACTGGGGATGTAAAGGAAAGCCAAATACATGCAGCACAGCACTGCAAATCCTGTCCTTCTTCCCTGGAAGGGTGGCACTTGCCTGAGCTCTTTGTCTTGGTGGTGAAGTCTCAAGCATCTGCCTTTCTATCTCCTCATGAAGACATGTGAGATCCTACAAACTGATCTGTCACTGTCCCTTTGCATCAGCCCGCCTGCACTGCAGCCACGACTCTCTCCCTCAGCCCGTGCTGGAGCACAGGACCCCTGCAGCCCCCCACCCCGCTGAGGTGTGTAGGTGAGAGGATCTGGCAAGGCTGGACCTGCAACGGTGTTGCTGGGAAGGACACGTGCAGGGGGAGCGCGCCCGGCTCAGGCTCACTTATTCCCTCTGGACTCTCTCCATGAGAAGAGCTGCTGGAAAAGTATTTAGGGAAATCTTGTAAGCATTAGCAGCATGATGGAGCTCTGCAGACTTCGTGTAAATGTTATTCTGGGTTAAAAGCTTTTGATGAGTATGTTATAAACATAAGTATGTCTATGGGGATTGTTAACTCTTCCTTTGCCAAAGCAAAATATCCTTTACTACTAAGCAAGGGAAGCTTGCAAAATGAAGTATATTGGTACTTGCTGCACTTTGGACACTAAATTAAACCATGGGTGAATATAGGACGAAGCACTTGGTAATGTGTATGCTCCTTCCCTAACTGGCATTACAGCACGACGTTAACTCAGAGCAGTCCCAGTGAATCCTGGGGGCCAGCAGCACCTTGCTGGTGTAGTCACCAGTGCCTGCCAGGATGTGTCCAGACTGCCCAGAGAGCCCCTCCAAACCCTTCTGCTGCCCGGTGCACCATGAATCATGCCATGCTTGCTGCCAATGGCCAGTGAGCCTCCACTGTGGGGCTGGAGAGGCCCTGGCCTGGAGCCCTGGGAGAAATGACCCTTGGTTTCCCCTCAGGCAGGAGGCTGGGTCCCTGGGCCAATGAACTAAACCAAGGTTTGGCTTTAAGCCGCACCAGATCTCACCAAAACAGGGCACTGTGACTGCAGAGCCAGGCTGGGACCTGCCTGCCTGGTATGCATGCAGTCACCTGAAAATACCAGCCCAGGGGGGACACTCCTTAGGAAATACAAACACCAAAGAAGTAGAAATGCATCCAAACCTTCTCATGGCCTGAAAGCTCATATCTGGCTGCTCTGTATGCCCATTAGGAGGGCTTTTCCTATAGTAAAGTTGGCTTTGGAAGGAGTCTGGAGCAGATCTTCATAGGATCACAGGATGGTTTGTGTTGGGAGACCTTAAAGACCATCCAGTCCCAACCCCCCTTTCCCAACTAGCCCAGGTTGCTCAAAGCCTCGTCCAACCTGACCTTAAACACTTCCAGGGAGGGGGCAGCCACAACTTTTCTGGGCATCTTAAATGTATGTCCACAGCAGATGCAATGCAAGGAGCACTGTCGTCCCCAGAGTGCGGGCATTTGACTGACTTTGGGCAGGAGGGACACAGCCACCCAGATTTCCTCAGGGACTGGGGCTCATGTAAAACTGTCTCACATGCTCCTCTCAGGAGCTTTGGAAGGTACCGAGAAGCACGGAGGTGAGCTCTTCTGCTCTGGCCTGGCAGCCCACGCAGTGCTGGGGAGCCTGGGGTGGAGGAGAAGGTCATCAGCACATGGCAGAAGAGCATCCTGCTGCCACAGCGGTGGGGACAGCAGGGACACTGGCCTTTGGTGGGGGATGCGACAGCTCACGTGGGGCTGCTGCATCTTCTTCCCGCTTGGGGGAACAAATTACCCTCATACTTCTAACATTAGCAGCCATTTCCATAACCAATTAACCTCTGCGTTATACCATCAAGCATCTGAAAAAGGTGTTGTGACACAGTTATTAAAGGATGGAAGGGACTTGCTGGCTGGCATACATAATAAAGGGCGGCCTCGCTTTCCGACTTGAATTTCTGAAGAGGGGCAGATGAACCTAAATCCTTACAAAACGGAAATATTTCACACTGGTATGGGAAGGATTTCTTTTAGGTTTGTAAAGTGTTTGCAAAAATTTTTGGGTTTATTCATTTGCTTTTAAAGAAAGATTTATTTGCTAGCGAAGTAAATGACTACAGAAATTGTTTTCCACATTTGTCACTTATTTTTAAAGAAACTACCTGCTTTTTTGTCATTTATTTTCCCCTCATCAAGCTGATGAGTCCTGCTTCAGGACCAAACAGCTCTAAACATCCGTCAGGATTTGCTGCTGGAAGTCTCCTTTCCCCTTTCCTTTCCACGAGCTGTGGCAGATGGTGAAGTTAATTTCTGCCGACAGACCCCATGGAGCTGCCGCGTCTCCTTGTCCCCACACTTGGGCAGGACCAGGCACAGCGAGGGGGCTGAAGCCCCACTCTTCAGTGGCGGCGTCGCTCCCCACCAGAAATGTATGAACTTTGCTCAGATTATCAGTTTTGCTAATTTTTCCTTGGCTTTTCCACCCTCACAGAGCCATGCAGCAGTGGCATAATGCAGGGGAGGTTTATGAGAAGACTACAGGTTAATCACTACCCAGGTAATACGAACAAGATGAGACCATTCAGCCAGAAAAAAAGGAAAAAAAAAAAAAAAAAGACTATTTCTTTGTAAAGAACCTTGCAGCTTTTCTTTATATGCCTCTTTTTGTTCTCAGCCAAGATATTTCATCCCTGCTGGCCTGGGGAAAGCCAGCGAAATCCCCAACATGTGGAAACTTGTTGTAACATGCAAAAAGTGTCCATAGATGTATATTTTTAGTAATGCTCAAACCTCTTACAGATTTCACATTCATTTGTGTGCCTGCTCTAGAGCTGTTGGGGGAATATTTTTTTTTTTTCATATGGTTAGCTGTCTCAAAACTTTATCCATACATACATGCACATAGGCACGCATGAAGTTTTCTGTTCAAATCCCTGTCAACCAAAAAGCATCAAGGCCGCCACAATTCAGGCTGCCAAGGAGTGTGGAGTCATGATGCACTTGCAGCACCACTGGGACAAGCTACATGTGAATCAAAATATTTCACCAATATCCAGTTTTATGGCAAAAAAAAATTAGAAATATTCAGCTGGAGTGAATGGTAGAGGAGGGACCATTTTCCAGATAGCTCTACAGTGGTTTTTTTCTTCCTAATTTCCCCTTTTTTAACACAGATGACAGAGTCTGTATGGTTTTATTTCCCATTTTTGCAGTGAGAGGGACTTGACAAGGAGGGGTTATTTTTTTTTTTTTTTTTTTTTTTTATTTAGGAAACTACACTGACACTTTTATTTAAAGATCAAAGCAAGACAAACACCATGACTCCAAGCCTCTTCTCTCTCTCTTTTTTTTTTTTTTTCCATAAAAGAATGCTATGGAGTTACTTGTGGTGCAACTAATGAGGTAACTTCAGCACCGATTTCACATTATTAGCACACTATCTAGTAGAAGCCGATGATCTTTGGCCACTGTAAAACATGATTCCCAGGCCAGGTGTTGGGCTCTCAGCCAAAATTTTGTGTTTTTCCCCACACTGCACTACAAAGGACCTCAATGATGATAGGAAAGATATACTTCCTTTAGGGATCAGAGATAATTAACTCTTTATAGTTGGTCTTTTATTATTACTGAACCCATGCCAAAATTTTGCATTGCTTTACCTAATAAAAGTACCTCCTGCACTGCTGGTAGTATCCAAATTACTTTTTTCATTCATTAACAGTCACGGCTTTAACTGCATTTTGAACTACTTTGTTGTACAAAACTCTCAAAATTAGTAATTCCTGAGCATTTACACTGCATGCTTCTCTTTAGTTTCCAAACTTTACAACATAATTGTTCTTACCAAAAGGGACAAATTTAGAAAATATACAAAGAAGGCAAAATAACAACAGCATATGTTTCATACAGTCACCTAAGAACCATATTTAAGATACTGTGTGCTATTATGCTGCCATGGCATTAAATTAATAGATTAACAGATTCATTAATAACAATAATATCACTGTTCATTTGCAAACCTCCAAGAACAGTATGGAACAGGGTCACATCATCATCCCAGCTTTGCAGATTGGGAAATGAGAGGGAGAAGATGACTTGCCTGGTGCTAACGGAGTAGTATCAAAGACAGGACCAAAGTTCAGCTCTTCTTCACGGCTGACCACGCTCTGTCCATCGGCTTTTTCTGCTCTTGCCCAGACTGGGCACTGGACCTGATCCAGCTGGAGGTTTAAACTTGGTGAGAAGATGGCAGACATCAGCCCTTGCTTCCAAGCAGTGCCAAACCCAGCTGTTTATCTAGGGGGAATCCGCACACCTCCAGTAATCCTTTCCTCTCCTCGGGGTCTATACTTCCCCTCTGCCACCCTCTTCCTCGGGAGAAGTGACATGTGTATGAGGGCATCATTCTGCGAGTGAGACGTTCCTCCAAGAAGCACGAGGCCAAGAGGTTGGTTCATTTCCCTGAGAGTTAACCAGCCCAGCCACGCTCACTGATTTCCTTCTGATGGAGCCAAATGCCCTAGTGAGGAGGCACCGTGCTTCCACAGTTATTAGAGGGCCAGGTTTCAGTGAGGGGTTTGCTATATGACTAAGTGTGCGTTGCCACTTGTCACCATTTCATACCCTCAACCATTAAATTAACTTTAAAAATTAACTTTAAGAGTGAAGGGCTGGAGCACAGGTCTGCTGGGGAGCAGCTGAGGGAACTGGGGGGGTTTAGTCTGGAGAAGAGAAAGTTGAGGGGAGACCTCCTGGCCCTCTGCAGCTCCCTGCCAGGAGGGGGCAGAGAGGGGGGATGAGTCTCTGGAGCCAAGGCCCCAGCGCCAGGCCCCGAGGGAATGGCCTCAAGCTGCCCAGGGCAGGGTCAGGCTGGCTCTGAGGAAGGATTTCTGTGCAGAAGGGGCTGTTGGGCGTTGGAATGGGCTGCCCAGGGCAGGGGGGAGTCCCCGGGATCCCTGGGGGGGTTGAAGAGTCGGGCTGAGCCAGCGCTGAGGGATCTGGGGGAGTTGGGAAGGGTCAGGGGGAGGGTCATGGTTGG
>NW_020799105.1:23120696-23122374 GCF_003259725.1 Athene cunicularia
CCAACCATTAAAGGAATGTACTAAATACCTCCATGAATGAGAAACCAAGTAGTCCATCAGAATACATTTATCAACAGTGACGTTAAAATGAAAGGAGAGTTCTATGGCTTTTCCTGCTATTGCAAAAGCCCACCTCTGAGAGTAGCTGATGCTTTCCTTTTTGCAGGACCCAAAATGTACAAAGAGCTAATGAACAAATTAAAAAGTCAGAAGAAATGTATCTGTCCCAAAGGGCTACCTCGTATGGTCCAACACATGCAGTGCGGAGGAGGAAGGTAGGACCATCCATCTGTTCCTAGCTCAGCCAGAAATCCACTGACCACAGCAAAGGCTCTTCACCTTGCATGGGTTTGATATCCTCTTCAGGTTGGTGTCTAGACTGTAGGATTTTCAAGGCTTGTGAAATAATTAATGTGAATTTTCAGTCCTCTAGCTACTGTACTCTGATGGCCAGGATGGATATTTGTAGCATGACAAAGTATAATGAAGTTTTCAAAGTATTGGTGGATATCTACAAAAAAGAATGATGTGTACTTTTCTGTATTTGTAGAGTCATCATCTTTAATTAAAACTGAATTATTTTCTAGATAAGGAAATTGTAAAATTAAGTTCACTGGACTATTTTTTAAGGACCGATTTCCACTGGAATTTTACAGCAGTACTGCAGGATTATTTGGCTCCAGCTGTTGCTGGCATATCAGTTATCAGCATTCAGAGTCCATCACATATTTCAGAATACTTTTCTTATAAACATATAGAAGCTTTGGAAAAATCCAATCACTCAAACTTCCATGAAGGAATGGACTTTAAAAGAAATAAATAAATCAATACTTAGCAAATGTAACAATCTATCCTGACACACCACATCGAGAGCAAGGATTCTGTTGAAAATTCATCATCTTTGCTTATTCCTTTCTGCTCTAATAACTATCAAAAATTCTGTCCTGAAGTATTTACCCTTTAGAGTATGTTGGACGTTGATGACACAAAGGAGAAATAGGACAAGAGTTGCAATAGCAGCTATATTGTATGTCCCATTTAAGTACCTGGATCCAAAACCAAGGGTTGGCTTCAGAAAGCATCATCATTTTGCTTCCTTTTCTTTTTTAGCTTTGCAACAGGTGGCTCAGGAAGGTCTTGTTTCTAAAGAAGTTATTCTCCTTCTCGTGATGTGGAGTAAGCGCGCAGCCTCGACAGCATGCTAAACTTTTGAACTTTTCCTATATATTCTCCAGACACACTCGCAGATTCCTCCCCGGTTAATTTAATGCTGCTGAAAGACTGCAGCTTGATAGCTCTGGAGACTGAAGCCTGTTGTTACATGCAGGTAATTATTCAGTAGGATAAATGCTTCCTCCCACCGCCCCGTCACGGCGACTCCAGCGCCAAGAGCAGCCAGCTGAGGGCTGGGACGGCAGCGCTGCCTCCACACCAGCTCCAAAATCAGTCTCCTTGCCCAGTTTGGTGCCAGCCAGAAAACTAGCAGGGATTTTAGGATGTAGCTATCTCTCCGCTAGAAAATGGAGGGAGGCTGCCAATATTTATAGGTCTCTCTATTAACAAACTGGCTGCATTACAAGAGGCACACTGCAGTTTCAGCAAGTAGCCTCCCAGCCTCAAGTCAGCACACCAGGTCTTTAAGGAAATGTGTTAACAATATCACCATGTGTGACACGGG
>NW_020799105.1:23122424-23124732 GCF_003259725.1 Athene cunicularia
GCAACTCCCTGCCAGGAGGGGGCAGAGAGGGGGGATGAGTCTCTGGAGCCAAGGCCCCAGCGCCAGGCCCCGAGGGAATGGCCTCAAGCTGCCCAGGGCAGGGTCAGGCTGGCTCTGAGGAAGGATTTCTGTGCAGAAGGGGCTGTTGGGCGTTGGAATGGGCTGCCCAGGGCAGGGGGGAGTCCCCGGGATCCCTGGGGGGGTTGAAGAGTCGGGCTGAGCCAGCGCTGAGGGATCTGGGGGAGTTGGGAAGGGTCAGGGGGAGGGTCATGGTTGGACTGGAGGAGCTTCAAGGTCTATTCGAACTGAGATGATTTTGTGATTCTGTGAACTTGCAGAGGCAAGTATGGTTTTTCTGAGAGGCCAGTTTTAACATTTGCCTTCCAAAAGCTAGTGAAAAGCTATACAGCAGCCTATAGGAAATAATGTCAGAAAAAAAGCAATGCAAGAACAAGCCCATGAAGGTTTATTTTCCTCAGATCTGCGACCCTGATCTTGTATGTGAGCAGCACCACGGGCAGCCCCAGGGCTCATGCTGCCTGCCTGGGTGCAGTGGAGGAGCACTGCTGTCCCATGGCACTGAATTTACGCATCCTCAGGAACGGGATTGTACCTCAGAGTCCAGCCCGTGGCCAAGATCTGCCCATTCCACTTGCACAATATTGCTAGAGACACTTAGACAGCTGCCACCTCTCTCCCCACCCCAGGATGGGGACATTTGGAGTTGGGATATGTATGGAGAAGCGTACGTAAAATGTCAATTAGTCTGTGAAGGTTCCTGGGGTCCCTTGTGCTGAGACGCACTGTAATAACCATCACCTGGACAACCCCATGGCAACTGGGCTGGAGTGCTAGTGTTCCTCCCAGCTTTGCAAAAGCAGCGTGCGTCCCTCACCCCGTCACTATTGTCTGCACCGAGCACCTGACACTGGGGCAGCATTCCTGTCCTCGGAAAGACCTGCTTTCCTCAGAAAAAGAAAGTCATGTGTTCTGAGAAATGCTGCATGTTGGATCAATATCCATTCTGCTCCTCAACTTGGTCTTTCCAGGCGTTTATTTATCTAGAGCCTCGGAGTTTTCAACTGAAGAGCAGATTGCTCAGTTTGTACCATGCAACCAAGTGGAATAAAGATTTGCCACTCAATCTGAATACACAAGGAAATGAAAAGAGAGAAAAAAAGTAATATTCACTACATTTGGGATTTGCTTTTCTTCTGAAGCTGCATCTGAACACAGACTAAAAACATAATCTTCCCAAATCCAGGCTCCAGGATTTTAATCTGGATTTCTGGCTGATAGGAATTAAAAGCTGACAGCACAGAAGTATTTTATTTAAAAGAATGATTGGCTTAATGATATTCAAGTGAAGCACGGCCTCTAGATTGGAGCTGGTCACACGTATAAAGTGTGGGGAATAGCTTAGTTACACAAGATCACAAAGGGAGTTAATAGAACTGGGATCCACATCCAATGTCTTTTTCATTCTCGGCTCTTTGTTCTACCCATTAGTATACACTGACTCCCTTTGGTAAGATTCTTTGTATTTCCAACTTATCAGGGTCTCATAAATGAAAGTCATGTGCTTTTATCTACTCATTCCCTTTAATAAGTGTCACAAACATTCTGTGTGATTGATTAACTGGTAACAAGAAAGAGACAAAGTAGGAATATGCATATTAGCATATTTTTCTTTGCTCAAAGAAATGCATTTTATACATACGCGGCACTTATAATATATTAAGCTGCCAAAAGTGTTAAACAAAGGAGGAACTGAATTACAGTACTAAACACAGTGACAAGGCCAAATTTATCCTTGGTGTAACTCACTGATGTCAGCAGAGTTAAACCAGAGATGAAATAGGCTCACTACGTGTACATGAAACACCCCAGTAAGCACAGAGGGATATTCATAGATTTTGCAGCCAGAAGGGACCGTTATGATCGTATCGTCTGACTTCCTGCATAAACACAGGCAAGAAAATTTTACCCGTTTCCCCATTACGCACACAGATGATCGACTGAAAGATTTTATTTCTTTTGCGTTGGCAGGGGAGTTGCTCTGGTACTGCTATGGAAAGATGCTGCGTGCTATTCCAAGGTGCTGAGCACCCTCCCCTCATCCCCGATGGCAGTGGGAGGTTTTGCTCAATCAGTTTATGCTGCATTTGTCACTGCAGGGGCTGGAGGTAGAGGATGAAAGGTCTCGTTGCACCCGGTTTGTGAGTGTTTCCACTTTCAGAGTTTTTGCCTGTAAACCAAACATGCTGCTTCTCTCTCTAGTGAGGCTTGAGGTTAACACAGGCTTGAG
>NW_020799105.1:23130763-23157606 GCF_003259725.1 Athene cunicularia
TCTGCTGGCAGCAGGCACTCCTGGATCCTTTAGCATGCCAATCCTGACTTGGGAAGGATGCTGACCCCTCCTGTTCACAAGATGCTGTTTCTACATCCCCAAACTGCCGTTCCCTCCCCTGCCAGGGCCACCACTCAGCTGAGAACATAAACCTGAGCCTAACTTCCACTGTACCAGCTGATTTCGACAGAACCACTTGTCTGCTCAAATCACATGCTGGATCAGAGCTTTTGGAAATAAATTCTGAAGGTGTTAGAAGAGAGGTCTGGGAATTGAGCTGTAGCTGAGTGATCCCACTCACATGGTCCAGGCAGGAGAAATTTTGATTTGTGTGACAACTGAATGGTTTACAAGGCAGAGCCCTCATGTGAGAGCAGTCCAGAAGCCCAGTTCTATTCAGGTAGGAAAGATCCCTGGAGGATTTGGGTATATCCAAAGTGATTTGTAAATTCAAGATATTAATATTGCTATGGGTTAATTTTATCCCAGAAATAGTTGCAAATTGAATATAAAGTTAAATGTAAATGGGAGTAACTCCTTATGCATGCTTAAAATACAGAGCTAGTCTCCCATGGCTTCTTCCTTTTACTTTTATTAATCCTGAAAACTAATTACTGTAAATTATTTGATTAGTCAAAATACAGGAATTAGATTATAAATAGATTTTTTTTTTTTTAAACAAGTTACATGAAATCATGATATAAAAGTTCACAGTAATTAGTCCTCTACTAACAGTTAAATGGAAATTATACTGAGCACGCTTTGGTTCTTTCTCTTTTATCAAAAAAAAGGATGTAATTCTCAGATTTTTATTATACTGGAATGGTGAGTCATATGTATAATGCTACCAAAAAATAAACCATCACAAAATATTGACATTTTGGGAGCAAAGACAGAATAGGGATTTCAACATTTCAACATGAATCACATTCTTCACTTTTAAGAAGTCCAATTTTTATTAATAATTGAAAGGCAGGCTTGCGTAGGAATGCTCTCCCAGTGCAAGCGCCCTGGCAAGGCATGCTGCGTGCAGATGCAGCTACACCAGGAAGCTTCCTCCTGCCCTGTCTCAGCAATACCAGCTCCTGCACGCCAACGCCAGCTCTGTTCAAGAGATAAAGCCATGCCTGTGGCTTTTATTGGCACGGCTACCTTGGTCAGGGATAGCACCTCTTCACAGTCCCAAAGTGCCAACACATCCTGCTTTCAGACAAGAAATTATATGACTTATCTTTCTTTAAAAAGGTTAGTGGGAAATAATGCTGAGGTCTGGGAACACTGACAAGAGAATTTCTATTATAAAGCTAGCCATTTTCTATGTTCCTAAGAGTTTTTACAAAGGATAGGAAAACTACAAGTTTCTTTTAAAACCAAACCATTCACTACGATTTTACATGTATGGTTTGATGATGGACTGACACCTGGGGTGACATGCTGTAAAATCTTCTGCATTAATGGGAGAAGTGCTTTGCAAGATGGAGGAGGTTTTTGCACTACACTGAAGCCTGATAATGCACCACTTCTGTCAGAAGGGTGTCTGAGGAGAGGTACAGGAGGAAGGTGACAGGGCACTCTCCTTGCTCTCCCCAGCAGAGGGGCTGAAGGGGATGAACCACAGGGTAACTCTGGGGTCAACCGACTGCATCCAGATGCTCTGGCAGAGCACTGTGCACCCCTTTCTCAAGCCCCACATCTGCTATCTGCCCTTCCCACTCTCCTTGCCCTTCACGTTGAGCAAAGTGCTATTGCAGCGTTGGCTAAAGTATCTTTCCCTCTCCCAAAAGCTCGATGAGCATCCAAAAACCCACCCCTATGTCTCTGGGGGTGACTCTTCAGCTGTGGGATCCAGCCCAGGGTAACACGGTCCACCTGAACTCAACAAAACTAAAATAAGATGAAATACGAGGTGACAAACTTCCTAGTAGCAACATTTTTTAAACACCACTCCAGTTGGCAGGTCAGAGAGGGAAGAGCAGCCTCCAGGAGCTCTGCTTTATGGTGAACAACCGCATTATCCTGGAGAAGAGCTCCTGACAGGGCTGCAGCGCTATCGCTCTGCGCAGGAAATAGCTTAATCCTATCATAATCTCCCTGCAATTTTGCTCTGTATTTTGATGTATATTGTTCCAAAGATACAATTTTATTTGAATTAGAGTTTATTTCAGACTCCAATGTGTCAAATTTAATTTCAAGAGTTTTTCTTGTAGGGGAAAATCTTTTTTTAGTGAGAGATTAGAATTGTAGTAAATAACCAGCACTGAGTTTCTGCTCTGCAAATTTAACTGTTTCTGAGGCAGATACAGAGCATGAACTGACATTTATTCCCTCACTGTTACCTACACTTTAGATTTTTCAAATGTTTTTATTCACTATTGCCTCTGGACAAGCAACATCAAAACATTATGTTTGAAAGATCATTCCTGTGGGGACTCTGCACCGCTGGAGTGCAGCTTTTCGGGCTGTCTGTATTGGGTTTAGATGGAAATCTTTGCACTGTCACTTCAGAGAACTCATTCCAGCAGGTGGTTTATGATGCTGAGAAAGCTGTGCTGGAAAAAAAAAGTGAAGGATTTTGTTAGTAGAAACAAAGTTTAGTGTGGATCTGTGCCAAGTAAGATGAGGTTTATGAGTACAATACTCCTAGTGCACATGAGACATTATATCAGTGGTGAGAAATTTATTGCAATCATCTTCCTATTTCCATTTCTGCCTTCTTTTTGGTGACATAATAGTGTAAAGAGGAAAGGTCACACCTTGATGCCAAGATGATTCATAACTTTAATACCAGAAGGAACAATTGACCTAAACAATCTTTGGCTAAAGTGTATTTCCAGCAGTGCTTTCAGCCTCGGTCTGAAGCCGAACAAATAGAGAAATATCCACCACAAGGTTATTGTGATATATTCAGAATCACCTGCCTGAGGAAAGAGGTTGATATCCAGCTGAATGTCTCTGAGAAGCCAAGATGGAGCTATCTAAGGCCTAGCCATAATTGTCTTTCAGCTACTGCCCGTGGAGATGCTCCACAGCAGTGGCTTCTCCGCAGATCAGCCTGATCACAGCTCTCGTTACATGCACCAAAACTAGTCTGGAGGTAAAGTGAAGTTACGATGGTTCTCCTAACAAACAATATTGACAAAACCATGGACATGCAAATGGGATGAAACCGAGACCAAGGACAAGACAATGGCATTTGCTGCTTTGGAAAATCTGCAGCCTTCTTGATGTGAGCAAGGCGAATCTCATTAATCCATTGCTTTGCCTGCTCTTTTTTTGCTGTCCACAAAAGCAAACTTCTAAGATGTGAATAAGAGAGCAGAAAGAATGTGGGGATTGAGAAATCTGGGCCACCGTTTCTGAACTGCAGATTGGGCTCTGAGAAGAGACCTGAGAGTAGGAGTGTGCTACAGATACCCACCGATGGTGAGCAGGCTCAGTCCTGACTCCGGTGGGTTGGAAGCATTTGTGACTCAGTAGGAAGGTCTACCTACAGCAAATTGATATTATCCAGAGGAGACCGAGCCAAGTTGTCAGAGAAACTACTGCTTTAAAAAACTAACTGTGTCACAGCACGATAAACATATGCACAGATTGATTTTGGCTACAAACCAATAAATCCGTACAACCAATGAGCTCAGTTTTTAGTTGTAACAAACAAGACATAATTATAATACAATCCACTCCTGCAACGTTCAAGCCAGCAAGGAAAAGCTAATGGCTCTTGAAATACTTTTGCTCAAAGAAAATTTTGGTACCAAGTATGACAAGAAAAAATGTAAAAGGAGAAAAACCAGAAGCAAATGGAGATATGAGCTGTCCTGGTGTATGCTCTGTAAAACCAACATGGGTGGGAATAAATCAGAGTGAGAAATCCAAAAGAAAGATGGCAATCTTGAAACCAGCAGGATGATTAACAAAAGGACAGACCAAGGTTCACAAGTTTTTATTGTATCCAGAAGATCACATTTTAAGAGGCAGATTGTCTCATACTCCTGTGTCACCACTTGAATCCAATTACATCTGGTGGCAATAAAAGCTGACAGACACAGCAGGTGTTATCAGTGCAATTTTTGGTAAGCAGCCATCCATACATAGACCATCACCGGTACCCAAATGGGCACCTTTGGCAATCTCAGCAAAGAACCTGAACATTGCCTGGATATTGAATTGGAAAGTGTTTTTCTAGTCCAGAACGGAGAGGCTTGCTGAAGCCAACAGAGCATGGAGCCAGGTATTACTCAGCTGCTGCTCACCGCTCCCCATGTGACCAGCTACATCACCTTAGACCATTATACATTTTTTCCCTAAGCGCTCCTCCAGTTTGCTTTTACTCCCCCCAAAACCAAGCCAGACATTTTCTTCTCATACAGGAGCTAAATAAAACCCTTGCAAGTTTTGAAAAGACGTAATAAAGATAACATCCTGTGTTTAGATTAGAGTGGGAAAAGGGATGGGGGGGATGCATATTCAACCTTCAGGACATAAACTGCAAAAAAAGCCTTGGACTTGGGATGAACATTTAGTTTGGATAGAGTTTGCTGTTAATTGACACTTGAGGAGATTCTTGTACATTCCTTGGAAACATTTGGTAGCAACCTCTGCTCAAAGTGAAATATTGCACTTCGGTGCTGGGGCGGTATGTCGGCAGTTTGTGTACAACAACCTTTTTTGGTTTGCACTGCAAATACCAGTACACTGCAATCTGCAGTGACACATCACCATGTCACCAGTTTCAAACTTCATGGTGGTTTTCCTCTGTCATTTAAAGATTTTTTTTAATTCACAACGCAAATGGTGCCTCGTAACTTCATGTAGATGACGGTGGAACAGACACAAAATCTCCCAAGCTCTATGTTCCTGACCTCAAAATATGGTTGTCAGAAACCAAACAAAAAAGATTACAAATTATTTTATGACAGCACCATCCACTCTATGACTTGCATCAATGCCCACCTGCAGTTCTCCTAACTGTGTCTAGTCTTTTTTAACGTTTACATGTGGTTCCCTGCCCCGTAGACTGCAGAGCACTCATTGCACACAGTGCCCAGTTCATGGATGGGGAAGTGACACACACAGAAATTAGCAGAGCAAGGAAGCGAAGCCTCTAAAACCGAGTCTTAACTAAAAAACTGGCCTCTTTTCCTCTCAGTAAGTTATTAAGCCCTTGCAAAGTCTTGAACCTCTATCACAATGGCATTTGCAAAAGAGGATTTTAATGTTTAAACAGTGCTTGAGTTAAAAATATATTGAACATTCCATTTACATTTCGGACAAAGTATATTGAATTTACCATGAAAATATTCCTATAGAGGCAAGATAAAATAAATGAAAAGACAGGTCTCCTTGTATTTCATATTTTTTTCTGTAGAACTAATATAGGATTAAAGAGGAAAACCTGGTAGCTGCAGGAACAAGTTTGAGCAATCACTTGTCACTTGCAGTTAGCACAAAAATGTATTATAACAAGATATTACTTGTAGAATTTCCACTATAAATCTTTTATTCATTCCAAGGAATCCCAGTCCAGGCATTTGCCATACTGCATTGTCAAAAATAATGTCCAGCATAAATGGTGTGCGAGAGACCATGAACATCAGAGATAACAAGAGTACTAACACCTTATGGGCCTTAAAAACCCAGTAGCGGTATTTCTGGTCTCTCATTAAAAGTGAAATAAAAATATTGTTTAAGAATGACTTTTATGTTTAACTATTAAATGCAAGCATTGATTCTTTGCTTATGGTTTTTCCCATTTTTCTTTTAAAAATTGCTGAGTGGATGTAAACAAGAAAGTAAATTTTTACAGTCCCATTCTGTTGCTGGGCAGGAGAACAACTGAAAGCTGAAGCAACCTGGCAACTTAAATGAGCATCAGGAGCAAGAAGACACCTGTAAAATACCAACCAGCATTAAGAGAAGGAAGAAGAAAACTGGTGAGAAGGAGCCATGGTGTAAATTTCCATGGGTAAAGGAGATGCAGGCTCTGACCTGCATGCCTGAAAAATTACATCCGCATTTAGGAATACTGCTAGCAGCGAGTTCTGAAGTTCTTTGTTGCGCTCGGTCAGCCAAGAGCTGTGGTTTCCCTCACCACCAGTTCCTAAAACTGATTTGTAGTTCAGACTTTCCCAGGTGAGAGACTTTGCCCTCAGAGCTACTTCCCTCTGCATCAGGGAACTGGCCTTCATGGCAGGACTCAGCCCCTAGCTAGCTAAGCGAGGGAGGTCTCTGCACTGAGTTTGGTGAGCGCTGAGTCATGGTTATTATTAACGTTTAGAAGTACAACACAGACGAGGAGAGAGCCTGGGGTTTGTGCCAAAGCAGTACTCACTTCAACTTTAAGCATTTGTGCTGGCTGAACACCGACACCTTCACTAACGCGTTGTACTCCCTTGCCTTTTTCTGAAGATCGCTCAGAAAACACAACTTGACAGCTACTACTTGCTACTGAGGTCATTTTGCTGAGTCTTTCCCTTTTCAGATTATCATATTCAAATCCTGAAAATGTTTTAATATCTGGGCTTCCTCTACTTTAGTTCTCTCTCTGTATTGTCTTTTTAGTGTGTCTGTCCTTCTGCTGAACTCTTTCCCCTCACTTTTTCCACTGGACACTCCTAGCTGCATTTTCTTCCAGACTCAGCTAATTTGGGAGTGTGAAGGCCAGAAGGTGTGGGATACCAGTGGGAAATGTGAGGTGGTGTAGCTGTAGGGTGATGTGCCCATACTGCAGCGAGATCAAGAAAGGTCCTTACCACGTTAATAAAGCAAATTCTGCCAAAACTCTTGGCACGTTTATATATCTCGAACAGGTAAGCAAGCCATGAGGTCATCTCTTTCTTGGAGAGTTTCTCCTCTTTTCTTTCCACTCTGTTTTAATCTTTCCACCAATTCTTTCTTTTCTTCTAGTTAATCCCTCAGGTTTTTGTTTCTTCCATTTATTTCTTTCCTTGACCTCCAGAGGCCATGAGGGTGAGAAACAGCTTTTCTTCCAGCTCACTTACCAGAAGTAGATGGAAAAAAAAGAAAGATTTCCCAGACAGGGGAAGATAGTTTTCTTGTTTCTTTAAGACATCCCTGCTTTCATAGCAGAAGCACAGAGCACGTTTCCTTCAGCTATAGAAAACAGAGAGCAGATTAGGGTAGGGGACACATAAAATGGAAGATGACCTCCACTCATGGGTCTCTGCTGGTTCTAGAAGATGTAGACTGAACCAGACTCTCTGCTACCATCTAGCCTCATGGAGGCCTAAGGTAGGATAGCCAAGAATAACAACATGCCCTTGATTTTCATCAGATCTGGAAGGTGGCTCAGCATTTTCTCAGCAAAAAATCTGGAACTGCTGTAATAACTTATGCAAGATCAAATGCCTGTGAGCCACATAACATCACCATATGTCCTATGTATAACCAAAAAAGAAAAAAAATCCAAAATTAATTTGCAAATGTTTGACGGAATATTTTTAATTAGGAGTATTTTTCATACCCCACACTTAGAAAGGGTGCTGCCATGTTTCTGAGAGTTATTGTATTAGCTATAGAGCTCACATAAAAGGGAAAATTATAACCATAAAGGGAAAATTATAACTGATCAAATTTTAAAGAAACCTCTAAAAATAGCTTATCTAAAGCACATAATGTCACAATGATAAAGTCTAAGATCTCAGGTCCTCTAAGAGCTTAGAGCAAGATACGTCCCATTAGGAAGTTTGGGCTTGTCTATTAATTTCCCTGCAGGATACAGATCTTGCTTCTGACTACAAAGGCTTGAAAGGTAACAGAGCTCAGAACTGTTGCATCTCTCCACTCCAAACTGAAATATTCTTAAACTCCCATGCATCAGTGTCTGAGAAACAAGATTTAGCACTAAGCAGATATTTGTCTATCATAAGATGTGGGTGAGTGCTTGATTCCAGTTATAGAAAACTAGGAATGTGGAGCTGTTCACAACAGTGGGTGGGCTAGAGATAGCCCTGGCAAGGATGGATTTGCAGACAACACAGGGGATTTGGTTAGAAGTGCAAGATAATTATGGTTTGTTATACTGCACTTCAGTTTATCACAGCAGCACTACACTATCCATTCAGGAGTCTATTTTGGATGTAAGATGACCTCTAATGTTACACAGACATTACTAATAACCACTTTCTTTGCTGTTAGTATAATAAACCACTGGTGATAAACAGTGACCTCATCTTTTGGAGTAAGTCTTACAGTGTTCACTAGAACAACAACAAAAATACCTCTTGATAGCCAGAGCAAGTTTTGCTCTAGCACAGTTTCTTCCAGTTACAAGGTATTTATCAGCAGCAGGAACACAGTTTATATTATACAGCCTGTGCTCACTGTTAAAATTTATACCAATCAGCAGAGTCATTAAATCCTACATTTGCCTTCCCTTAATCCACTGTTAGATTAAATGGTTCAATTAATAATAAATATTAGCAGTTTATTAGATTAATAGCTACACCACTACATTAGTGTATGTGGTTGCAGAGAGACAGAAATGAAGCAATAGTTTCGCACTAAATCATTTTTAGCCAAGCAGTGTACCATATGTTGTTCTGCTGCACTCATCTCTTCTTTACAAAAAACAAAGCCAAAACCTTCGGCTTCACCTGCCACTTCTAGTTATTCAGCCACAGACCAAGGATCTAGATGGAAATGAGGAGCCAGTCTGCACTCTGAGCAAAGCCATTGAACTCAGCAGGGCTGCAGGAGGAGAGCCAGCACAGGCTTTGACCCATTTATTTGAGAAAATTACCCCTGGACAACAAGATAATCCTCCCCAATAAGCCTGGCTATGGACAGGAGGAAGCACCAGATTAGTGAATTTGGTTCTGCTGAAGGGACTGATACTTAGCAGCTGGAGAAGCTCTGCTACCCCACGCTGAAAACACTGGTGTGATAACATGCCAAAATGCTGCATCTGTACACGATCTATTTTCAACTACAAAATGGATTGCAAAATGTTCTGATTTTATAAGGCAGGAGAAGAATCAGCTAAAGGGAAAGAGGTTACCTTGTCCAGGAAACTACTGTTAATGTTAATCTGGTATTTGTCAAATATGTGTTAGAAATACATGTACCATTTTGCAAGCATGTGGCCTAATTGGTAGGAGAGTGGGGACATGACAGTCAGAAGGCTGGATTCTATTCCCAGCCTCATCCCTAGCTGGACGTCTTTTTATTTCTTACAAGTCTCTCAGCCATGTCCAGTGAAGTGTCCTCTCATCACTGCAGATTCATTCTTTCCAGACCTGAACTTTCCTTAACTGTCTACTTCTTTCATCTCATTCCCAGGTAAATCCCATCTTTCCCTGTGCTTGTTTCCCCTGTCCATAAAAAGAGGATAATGACACCTCTCATAAAATGTCTTTGGCTGTAAAGCACTAGCAAGGATTCTTCAAGATATTACCAGGGAGTGACAACCACATTGGACCATATTCATTGAATGGTTTGGGTTGGAAGGGACCTTAAAGATCATGTAGATCCAACCCCCTGGCACAGGCAGGGCCACCTTCCACCAGCCCAGGTTGCCCAAAGCCCCATCCAACCTGGCCTTGAACCCTGCCAGGGAGGGGGCAGCCACAGCTTCTCTGGGCAACCTGTGCCAGGGCCTCACCCCCTCACAGGGAAGAATTTCTTCCTTACATCTCATCTAAATCTCCCCTCTTTCAGTTTAAACCCTGACCCCTTGTCCTATCCCCACACCCCTGATCCAGAGTCCCTCCCCCCTTTCCCACAGCCCCTTTCAGCCCTGGGAGGCCGCTCTAAGGTCTCCCCGCAGCCTTCTCTTCTCCAGCTGAACCCCCCAACTCTCTCAGCCTGTCCTCACAGGGGGTGCTCCAGCCCTCCGAGCATCTTCGTGGCCTCCTCTGGCCCCGCTCGAGCAGGTCCGTGTCCTTCTGCTGTTGGTGCCCCAGAGCTGGACCCAGCCCTGCAGGGGGGTCTCACAGAGCGAAGCAGAGGGGGAGAATCCCCCCCTCACCCTGCTGCCCACCCTGCTCTGGGTGCAGCCCAGCACACGGGGGCCTTTCTGGTCTGCCAGCGCACGTTGCTGGCTCACAGTCAGTTTTCCATCCACTGATACCCCCAAGTCCTTCTCCTTGGGGCTGCTCTCCAGCCACTCCTCGCCCAGCCTGGATTTGTGCTGGGGATTGCCCCGACCCATGGGCAGGACCTTGCCCTTGGTCTTGTTGAACTCCATGAGGTTTGCATGTCCCACCTCTCCAGCCTGTCCAGGTCCCTCTGGATGGCACATCCCTTCCCTCCGGGGTGTCAGGGACATTTGTGAAGGGGCTGAGTATTTGTTTTCTTGGTCTTTTCTGCTTGTAGTTGATGGATAAAAGCAAATTTGAAATAGAGGAGGTCTGCAAAACTGCATGAAGCCCCCAATCAAGTCAAGCAGCTTTACTTAAACTGGCCATGGGGTGAAGTTTCCAGTCTGTTCTGAAGTTTGAAACGTGTTAGATTATTAAGAAGGGAGCAGGGTGGAAGGCCTCACCATCCTGGCACAACAGCAGTTGAAAAGATCATGATTTCTCTGCTCTTCTGAGTTCCAAGAGACAGTAAAAATTACTTAACTTTGGAAATGTACACTGATGGGTATATTCTTAACTCCCATGGTTGTGAATAGCTGGGGGTGCATGACTACAGTCCCACGCACCGAGATGAGATAATTACAGTTGTACAGTAGTGGAGGCATTGCCAATATCCCATAATTAATTTACAGACAGAGTATTTCCTCCTCCTTTCCCCCCATTAAGTGTAGAGAAAATAAATGTTCTTAGGAGTTGGCAGTTTCTCTTTAGTTTGCATATTCCTCCTAAATATGAACATTATGTTGTTTACTCATCTGTTAATGACAGCTGATTATCAAACCATAAATATACATGTATCTAATGGCTTGTGAACATTAAACATCAGAATGTAATATATGTGGGTGTCTGCAGGAACCCAGTACCGAACAATTGCCATTTAGCATGTCAGCCTCTGTAGTGATGTCTCAGTCTGGGCACTGTCACTTCCCATGTATGAGAAGAAGAGAACTGATTTTCCCAGCTGCTGTTAAGATATCCGTTTGTTACCACATGCAAACAGATCAGGTTTTATTTTGCCTGAGCCACCTCTCCTGCACAATCCAGTGGTGTTATGGCTTTTTTGCTGGCTTCTGGGTGTCTGAGAAGAAAACTTGATGAGCTGAACACCTTTCTTTTTAATTTTAAGCCTTATCTCTCCTTCTGTCTTTGCTCTTGGTCACCAAGTAAAATGAAATAAAAGGATACAGTCGCTACTTCAGTGTAACACTCCCAAGAAATCAGGGTTTTAATGCTAAGATCAAGGCCTCCTTTTGTGTTGCCTAGTTTATTCCTTCTTTCCTCTGTCGTCTCCAGCTCTCTCCCTCAGCTCCTTTCATTCTAAATGTCTTGCTGTTATTTCAGATTTGGTTTCTCTGGAACAAAGATGTTTTCCTCCCTTCTAACACTTTGTCAGAGCTGATAACTTTACTAAACTTCCCACTCCACCGACTTGTAACTTCAGTACTGCCTTAGTCCTGACTCTTCTGCTCCCCCTGCACCTAGGCTCTCCCACTTGGTTATTTTTTTTCCTCTTTCTCATGCTAAATCCATCCTTTTCCCTTACCCTTTGAAGCCAAAGCCCATGAACTGTCTTTCTCCTCTTTACTTCCCATCCATCCCTCTTCTCGTTCAAATTCTCCTGCTAAAGTTGACTTCTTTTATTCTGACCATGTGAACCTCCACTTCCTTTAAGTCCTTCCTGATTTGTCTCTTGTTGCAGAGATAACTTGATTTTCTTTTGTGTCACTTCTCTTCCAGCTCCATATTTACTCTTCTTTCCTAATTGTCCTCCTAATCATTTCCCTTTCTCTGTGTGCCACAACTAACTCTTCACTTTCTACTTGCAATGCCCTCTTAAAAACTAGAGCTGGAACAGATACAAAGCTTTGGATCTGAATTCTTGAAAAAGGGAAAGGGAACTGTATGGAGCTCCTACATTTCTGATCTTGGAGAAAAACCCAAAGAAAGAGGCAACTTAGCCCTTGGAGGCAACCTGCAAGATGCTGTGCACTCCCCATCAGTCCCAACTACCCTCAGCTTCGGCAGACTTCTGCTAGAGGTAGGACTGACAGCATCTTCCCATGCCAAAGCCCTTGGGAACAGCAGTATTTATGATACTGTGGATCTAAAGATACATCGATAAGACTGATAGGTCTGTGCTCAGTCTTAGTAATGCATTCAAATGGTCTCTTTACTCCGTGCAAATCTTTAGATCTGGAAGTCTCAACTAAGGAGAATTTTGCGTTGCAGCAGTATGTTCCCAACTGCCCTGAGCAATTTGCCATTGCTTTTGGTGGAATCAGAATAGGTTGGTCAACCATTTTTGGACAGCTTGCAAGGTGAGCATGACTTGTCTCACAAGTAGCTTTTGCAATTCCTCAAGTTAGGATGAGACATATGTATAATTTTCAAGACTGTAATTTTTATGCTGTTCCAAGTTACTGAAAACATTTAGCAATTTTGATCAAACAAAAGGACTGCTGTGATATAATTCCAGAATCAACGTATGAAAAATTTCACTTGTCTTTTTAGCAATTATTGATGAAGGGAATAAAGCTGCAGGTGAACACAAAGGGCTGGCTGTTTGCATTCCTGCACTGCCAGCACGCCAGATTGGATAGCAAGCAAGTCATTTTGCCTGGAACAAAACCAGTCGAATGCTGACAGATAGGTGTTTGTGCAGTGCAGGCTCGGCAAGGAAAATAAGCTGTCACTGCTTCCACTGACCTCTGCTATTTGATTATGATATGACAACTTTCTTCTCAAAATGAATCAAGAGGGCTTATTCGGGAGATGTTGGTTCAATGCTCAGTGATGCTGAGCACCATGGGAGCTCAGTGCCCTGTGAGATACATCTTTGTGGGGCTGACTCCTGGGGAAGTGTTTGACATCCTCTTCCATCTCACTTTTATTGTACAAGTCAAGACAGTTAAATAACTGTAGCTGGATGTTTTAAAAGGGCCGTATAGTTTTATGAACAGTTAATAACACAGGTGTATATAGGCATGAAGAACAGCCGTACCTCATGATTCACCCTGATTGCTGCTGGAGTTGGGGAGGTGACTGGTTCCAAGTGACTACAGCACTGCCCTGCTCCTCCCAGCTGCTCAGTGCAGGAGGGGTTTTGTGCAGCACACCAGACTAATAGCAAAAGGCTAATCTGGTTTAATGTTTGAGGAGTTCATCTTCTCATCTGCCATCAAAAGCTGCATCTGAATATGATACTGTTAAGTTTTTCACTGCCTCAGGCCAGTGGAATTAATGCAGAGTTGCTACTGTTTTGCTGTGAAATGGCTTCCTTTTGGCTGCTTTATTAACATAAAACAAAGGCTCAACAAGTTTTGACAAATCCAAACCATTTTGTTTTCAGAATTTTCTCCCAGAAATAAACCTGGAAGTTTTCTGATTTTGCCCAGAAATGAGCAAAGACAAATGTTGAAATCTTTCAGACACAGAATTTCTACCTTCCATGCAGGTCGACAGGAGATTACATTTCATTTGGCTTCAGGTAGAGGCCGATCTGCTAATTAAATGGCAGACCTGCTTTACTAGAGATAAAAATAAAGCAAGCGCTGGTGAGAAAAGGGGAATGGGGACCAAACAAAAGGGAAGGAGAGGAAAGGGATGAAGTCAATAACAGATAAATCCCAGTCCCAACACAAGTACTAGAAAGACAATACTCTGTTGTGCACCAAGAAGCTGAGGTTTATTAGCTGTTGATTAAGTCTTGTGAGGAGCAGAAAGATAGTTGAGGAGAATGAAGCAAAATACAAACAATCTCTTCTATTTTCTTGGCAAATTTGATCTTCTCTATTAGGATTATCAGAAAGCTTATTCCCTGGATGTGGGCAGCGAGGCAGATTTCCAATGCCTTTCAATTGCTTTTCTGGCTGAGGCTGGCTATTCTAATGCAATGTGACGGGTAGCCACAGACATAATCCGTAGGACCCAGTGGTGCTCAAATGCAGATGCTACTCATGGAGTCGAAAGAGAAGAGCAGTGCTCCAAGTTTCCTCAAACTGAAACACTCACAGCGCTGGTTTTTATGTGACATGGTAGCTCAAAGCTCAGTGTTGCTGTATTCTCAACTTTGGTTACAGGTGGGATATTCAGGCATTTAAAAACCAATCTGTTTCCAAATTGCAAAAGATTAGATATTCTTTTTTCCTTAGCTGATTTTACTTTCCAGTATGGGGATTTAGGAATACCCATATTGGATCAGACTGTCAGTTAATCTAATCTGGTATAACCATTCCGGCTGCAGCTAATAGATGATGCTTCAGAGGAAGAAAACAGAAAGAAAACAAAACCACCACAATATATCTAGTTAATTGAACAGTTCTGTACATGGGGAGAAAAATTCCTTCCTGACGTCCACAGGTGATGAGCGTATGCCCTGAAGCATGAGATACGATTACTCTTATCATTATCTTAGCTTGCATAGCAACAAATGTAATTAGTGGTCATAAAATTATCCTGCTGTTTGGGATTATCTATTTTTTTAAAGCAACAGAGCCAAGCGTGTCTCTGAGGTAACTTCATTTGAATAGGATGAATTTGGCCCATGAAGTCTAAAATGTATCCTTAAGTACAAACAATGGAAAATAAAAAAAAGCAAGAATTGAAAGTACTTGGCTGCGGCCTCCTACGGCTGCTATTTATCACATACTTGGGCTGGTTTTTAAGAGGCTTTATTCAAACTCCATGTCAGCGAGATAAGAGGTGAAACAAATTTCTGGGAGTAATGACAATAAGCAAGAGAAGAATAAATTTTTAAGATAAAACTAATACCATTAAGCAACATGTTGTGGCAATTGAAAGGCAAGCTCCTTCCCACCTCATGCCACATCTCAGGAGCTTCACAGTGGATGATCAGCCACAGAAAGGACATTAGCAGGATGGACGTGTGGCCAGAGAAGCGCTAGGACTGCTGTGTCAAGCCAAAATTAGACAAAACAATTAGACAAAAACTAAGCTAACAACCTGAGTCACCCACTGTGTCCATTCAACACACGAGATCCCCCTGCAGATACCAGTGAGAGGACCCAAGGGGCGAGAAGGGTTTGCTCAGCTCTGGAAGAATTAACACGTTAACCAGGTTGGCTACCTGCAACCTGAGGTATAAAGCTGGGATAGGTGAGTAAACCTGAAATGTCTCCTAAGGTGTGCTAACTAAACCTACCATGAGAGAAGACACTCCATTCCTTAACAGTCTTGGGAGGGACAGAGAGAGTATTTCAGCTTTGGCTTCGATGAGTTCTGTCGCAGCTCGAAAGTGGATAATTACACTGGTGCTGCTGGCTGCCTCCTCCAGGAGATTGGTGGCCATGGGGACTGTCACATTGAAGCCTGTTTGGCCAAAAGTTTTTAGCGTGGTTTGAATTACATTTCTTTTGTAAATGCAAAGAGGTAAGGGCATCAGGAAGTAAAGCTTGGAGGCTTGCTATCCCTTTGAAACAGCAGTGAAAGCAGGAGCTGAACACTTGGCGTTCCCAGGCCATCCCCTGCAGGCAGATGAACGGCAGCACTCCAGGCCGGGACAGTGCGCTTAGTCTTTTCTTGCACCCAACTGCCCCCAGCCCTGTCTCCCGCTGCAATCTGAATTTCCACTGTTATTGCCACTGACATTGCTCATTCCTAGTCTCACTTAGGTGGGGTATCTTAGTCCAAGCAGATGGCAAAGATTTCAGGCTTCTTAGGAGGTATTTGCCCCTAGCCTGCAAGAGACCATGTATGATTTTGTGGCCTATTTTGTGAGGCAGCATTGAGAGGCATCTCAAAGTGGTGTAATTTCTACCACGGATATTTACAGCTGAGTATTTCCCATATTTCTAAATGAAACAAGAACAGGTAAGGACTTTTTGGATTTTATTTTTTTTTAAAAAAAAAAGCACAGAAGGACTAAAAAGAAAATGTAACAAGTTCCTCTCACAATGTGTACATCCTCAGTGCAGAGCAAACTCAGGCTTGAATGTAGCCTTCATAATAGCCCCAAAATACCTGTCCCACATTTAATTATTTTTTCAACAGAAGATGTCTGAATCGTCAGGGTCCATAGGCCAAAGACTATACGCACAGTGAGACCATAATTTAGTGCTGGTGGTCCCCAATTGCTCTCCCTCAGTGCCTCTCCACCGGCTGGGACAAACCCCAGAGTAATGGCAGCATTGTGGAGTCAGGGATGTTCTTCATTAGAGCAGGATAAGAGGCGAGAGGAACTTCTGCAGTTAATCACTGAATTAACACAGTAAGGAAGATTAGCCTCATGGAGAGTGGTTTTCCAGGGGTGCTAATTTTTATCATTGTGCCTGTAAGGGTTGTTATCCTCAGTTACAGCTGTCCCTGTGGGTGGGATGTAGAGTTCAGCATTATTAAACTGTGGGTAGATATCCAGAAGGTGTTCCCCGACAGGGAGTAAGTAGAGGAGGCTCCTGGAAGCAGCTGCTAAACCTTGTTTTAGAGCAATGCCACTCTGTGGTGTGGCTCCTGCTGCTGATTACAGGCAGTGCCTGCTGCCTGCCTGCCGGCCCGCACTGGGCAGCCTGGCCTCAGTGAGGGTCCCTGGTCCTGCCTCACACAAACCGTGCTTCACCAGCAGCCTTTGGGAACTCCTCTCCTGCTGTAACGGAGGTGCCACGGTTGTAATTCTATCAGCACACAGGCAGCATGTAAAACTTTATAAACCACTTGGCCTCGCTACTGGAAATATTCTAAGAATTGATAGAGCATGCACCAGCACCAGCATCCAAACAGCAGACTGACAGACATAAAATAGGTGAACACTTTTATTGCTCCTTAGAGGATTCACACTTATTTGTCAAGGTTAACTGCATCGTTGAGGCAAGACATTTTTTGTTGTCATTAAATATCTTTCACTGCTGTGTCCTTCTGCTTAACGAAGATGCCCTCAAAAGATCGAAGGTAATTTACACTGCAAGTTGCATGCTCTCATCATTTTACTGTGAGCCCCATGGTATGCTCTTTAAAAGCCCCAACTCCCAGCCAGGCAAGTATGTGAGAACCTCAGCATTTGTTTTAACAACAATGACAAAGTGACTAGTCATCACAGCTATGGATAAAAACAGGAAGATGTGACCCGGGTGCATACTAAATGGCTTGAAAACCATACGATGAAGAAATCCAAGTGCATGCATTTACTCACAATTCATTATTTTTAGACCAGGTTTGGGAGCCATGACTAGATTTGGAAGCAAGCGGTTCATGGAATAAGGAGCTTTGGCTGCCTGCACTGGACTGAAGTTGCTGGTGTGAAGAAGCACTTTGCACCCAGGGAGCCCTCCAACACGTCCAAGGGGCCGAAGCCACAACTGCTTGGATCGGCTCTTCTGCCTATGTGGGTTAGAGCCGGTCACTCATCCTGCTGTCCCCTCCTCGCAGGGAGGACAAGTCCTTGAGGCACTTGCCTGCCTCTGCATCTTGCCCAGAGGTTCATGTGCAATGACTTGGACTCCCATGCCCTCCCACTCCTTGTGCACCCAAGCAGGTGTCATCACTGTTGGCCATCACCAGGCAACAAAATATGCATTTTCAATGCCACCTGCTTTCCATGTGACAGGGGCCCTATATGCCTCCACTCAGAATGTTACATTTCAAAGTCAGAGCCTGCTAATTGAGCAACAAATGCTTGTTGCACAAACTATACCGACAATTTTTGATGGATAGAAAATACAATATTTAGTCAGACTGCTGTAAGTTAAAACACAGCAGACAGTAAAAGGATGAAATTATACCCCAACAGACTTTTAAATGAGAAAATAGTCTGTGTTAGGGAGCATTATTCATTTAAATAGCAGAAAGCTTATAATTTCAACGAGGCCACAATTTCCATAAAAAGCCTGCATTTGGGATTTTTTTTCCCTTTTCCCTCTTGCAGATTGCAGTTAAAATGAATGAACCTTCCTGCTTACAGAGAAATTCATTTTTATTTTACTTTGCCTTTTTCATGTCAATTACAGAACACTTTGTTAAAATGATTACATAATTTTTGCAGGAGCTTGGTATTGCAGGCTGGAGGAGATAAACCCACTTAAATGTGACCAATGTACTCTCAAATTCCTGCCCAAAGCAGTTTCTCATCTAGACATCACTCACACCATCTTCCAAAACCCCTGCACAGAATCAGTGCAAATGTCAGAGACAAAAAAGCATCTTTTTCTGCTGAGGGAGGTACCACGTGAACTCTGTTTTTAGGCAGCGAGTCAGAGGTCGCTTGTTGCTAAAAACTCTGTATCCTCAGTCCTCATCTCATCACTTGGTTCCTGTCTCGTGATAAGGTTACACTGAATGGTGCTGGCATCCTTCAAGGTTACTGTTCCAGAAAATATTTGCAAATAATTTGACGTGCTGTCAGCTAGCAGGCAGCAGTGAACTCATATAATTCAACATACTAATGTGGGTTTTCACGCCTAAAGCTATAAATAAGCTTGATATTTGAAAGTTTCTGTAATGTTTATTTAATAGCAATATATTATAAATAAATCTTGATTATTCCATTGCACTCCAGTGGAGATCTTCTTCAAATATAACAGCTGTTTCTAACCCCAGGCCTCTTATTCTGACCCCTCCCTGCCACCCACATCTCCATTAAAGAAATAAAACACTTATTTTGTTCTCAAAGCCCTTTTCAGACACAGGGAATTATGGCCACGGCAGCTCCTCCTTTACTTCCTCCTCCTCCCTTCCCCTTTATTTTGCCCAGATAGCTGTTCACTTCCCTGGAGATTTTGCCTGATTTATGGTTGCACAAGGACACCTGTGGGAACTCTTGGAAGTCCAGCTAGAGGAAACTCCCTATGTTGGGCATATCCCATCCAAAATCACAGATTGGGGGTGCATGAAATCTAAAGGAAATGTTACATCAGCTCCAGTTGGAGCACGGGCCTTGGATCCTACCAACCAGATCTCAGGTGTGCTTCACACTCTACAGCTGCTTTTTAGAATGTCATCCCTCTTCTTCTGCCTGGGATAGTTAAAGTGGATGATGCTGGAGTTGAGCCTCTTTTCACAAGCTCCGTTCCTGCACTGTATCAGTTCACTGTCTTCTGCCTTTGTGGCTAAGAAGCAATGCAAAGCCCATGGAAATCCATCTGAGGGGTGTTCTACTACACCAGGCATTGGTTGAATCTTTTAGGAACTTGGAAAGGCTGACCCTTTTCCATACAGCAGCTGCTGGCAATTCTTTCCTCTTCTTTCCATCAAAACCCAATTCATCAGAAGCTTTCCAATGCAAAAGAAGCCTTTAATTGAAAAACTGCTCTCATGGAGCTGCATATGGTTTAGACCACTGCACTACTGTCTACAACTCAGTAAAATAATCCTCCACTTGGGAAAGCCAGCAATGCCTGATAACAAATCATTATAATCAATCAGGACATCCATGGATCATATGCACTTTATACATGTAAGTATGTTCGGAAGGTTATAGCTTCCCAAGCAGCTGGTTCTTTATACAGATTGCCATGGCGAGTGAGGCAGGAAGAATTTCTCTGTTCCATGTTGCTAAATGGAAACTCAAGTCCAGAACCAGCAGTACCTAATATACAAGGATCTAAGGATGGCTCCAAATCTCAGCTTGTCTTTTGGAAAGAAAGCAGAAGTATCTGTAGCTAACGGCTGTTTGACGGCCCTGCACAGGATCACGGACCTACTGACAAGATTCTGCTTGCCAGACTGGAGTTTAGAAAGAAGTTCACTGTAATTCAAATGCCAAGGAAATGAATGACCAAAAAAAATCTGTATGACATCAGTATTTAATGGCAATACCACTACTGGTATTCAGAGACTTCTGTACCATGAAGGACTGGACCCCAAATGAGCAAACCCCATTTTCTTCCAACAGGGGAAAGGGAAGTGAGAACTCTCATCAGTGAAACAACTTCTTTGTGCTGCACTCTGTGCAAATATTTGGATTACTAAAACGAATTTATGAAGCAATTACTTTTAATGCTATATGAGGAAATTAAGTACTCATTGATTTGTGATTTATAATCTAAAGCTAAAAGATCATGAAAAAGCAAATATAACTTAATTAAATGTCCTTCGGCTTTGCTACTATTGCAGACCTAACTCATAAAGTAAGTAAAACAAACCATTTTTAGAACATAAATGAGTATTGGTTCTTCTAGTTCAGAAGACAAATAATTTACTGGTTAAATATATTCAGCAAAGTTTAGCCATGTGAAAGATTTTTCCAGTGGCCTCTGGGTCTTGAAGGAAGGATAAAAACTGACTGATACAGATTCAAGGAATTCATTGTGCTGCAAATGACAGGAGCATTTGCTATGAAAAGAAGAAAACAAAAGGCTATTTCTGTTCTTTTTATACTGGGAAAAATATTTTAATATATTCATGGGGTAGAATATATTGTGAAGGGAACGTGCCTTTATGGTCTCTCCATTGGCAACGTACTTGTGATTATTCACTCCTGACACTGAGCCCATTAACCTGGGGAAATTTAATCTAATGCTATAGTAATGTTGCTATTTTTCCACTCTGAAGTGTAAATAATTTGAAAAAAAATCCACCCAGGTTTTTAGAATGAAACATCCCAAGTGATGTATTCAGTCAGTTAAGTAGTCAGTTTGACTCTTCCTTTGTACTGCAAAAGCAAGAGGGTTGAGTTTAAAAAAAGAGTGAAAACCAAAACACTACTAAATAAATCAGGAAGACCATCCATTGTAGCTACATATTTTAGCAAGATAAAGTGTTTCTGAATATACTGGCTTGGACGTCTTAGCCTTTCAGTCTCTGAAAGGGAGTTGTATGTGCATACTGGACAACTTTGGTGCCCCCTGAACTTCATGTGTTTCGAGCGAAGGGTGAAGATGACATTTGGATGTCTCTGTCCTCTTTGAAGAGTCTTTCTGTGCCCTCTGACAGCACAACAGATTTAGAGGGTGTGATTGCTCCCAAGAAGCGGTGGCAGCAGTGGTAAACCCAGCCACTGTAGAACAGCAGGGACAATTGCAATCTGCTTTCCATCTCTTGAAATGCACATGGAAAAGAAGAGTGGTGTAAAACGTACACCCTCTCCACCCCAGGTCTCTCAAGCTCAGCTTCACTGAAGAAACCTGCAGAGCCTCATTCTCTCCATCAGAGTTTGGGCATCCTACAGAGTTAGGCCATCAGCTTCATCATCTTCATTGGCAAAGAGTGAGGCCATCACCTTCAATCTGCCCAGGTGGTGAGCGCTCTGCAGAAGCCCTCCTGCTGTGCGAGGGAGGGCTGCATGGATGTGGCTGTCTCCAAACACTTCTGATCAAGCTAACAGCAAATTGACCCAGATGTGTTAGCAAGGCATCTTCCCAAGCGAACTAGCCCATGGGGTGTATTGCTTCCAGGGTTCAAGTCAGTAAGTTGGCATGTCATGTATCTCCACATGGAATTACACTGGCTCCTTTGTGGAGGGGAAGGGAGCTGAGGTGGCTCTGGCCTCGGATCTCCAAACCTGAAGGATGTGTTTTCTAAACCCCCAGGTAGGGAAGTTGCTGAGTATTGAGATGTATGTGCAATAGGCAAACCCAAGGCTGATGGCTGGCGTCACAACGGTCCAGAGAACAAACTATACATGACAAAGGCAAAGGTGCTCAGGCCTGTCATGCTGTGAGGACACCCAACAGCTCTCTGCCTCTTAATAGCAGTACACTTTGTGTGTCAACTAAACATGCAAAACCCAGCATATACGGAAGCATTATAATGCTCAGATTTCTGAGAAATGGATTTCTCCCCCAAAATGCATCAGAGGAGTCATTCATAAATAAAAAAGGTGACTGCTAGACAGGGGCCAGACACAGTCAAGTGAATCTGAGACCTGGAGAGCAGTGATAACTCGCTGGAAAACATCATCTCCGCTGTGAAAAGAGACATCAGAAATACAGAGCATTTCCAAGAGACCTTGAAGCTGAGGAAGCATCTGTCTTTTTAAAACCTCATTACTGTAGACTACAAGGGCTCCAGCACACAAACCACAAATTACATCAGGTGAGTAAGTTACCATACATCAGCTGGTCTGTGTGTACGCTCCGAGTGCACAGAAAACGCTCCGTAGTCTGAGTTAACTTAGCCCTCTCCGATTTTACACTAACCTACAGCTACACACTGTCTTGCAAAGGACATAGATTGAGAGTACCTACATAGACGGTTACCCCAGGCTCGCTGATGCGAAGTAAAAGTCACTTTTCTGTTATTCTGAGCCATCCTCAGGCCGGGGATTACAGACTGCAGGTACTTTATTGAGATACCTTAGCTAAGGAGCCCACATGACAAGAGGTTCTCTCTGTCTTCCATGGAGAAACACTGGTGCCTCCAGAGATTTTCCAATTTAGGCAACTCCAGAAGAAATATTAAGGGGTTTCCACTGTCTTATAACAAAATATGGCAATTAGTCTTTTCTCCTAATTTAGAAGGAACATGAAAAGTTAAATTTTCAAGCAATGCCATGTTTAAACATCTATGGTTTTAAAAGAGTAAATTAGTTTCCCACTTAAAAACCAAAATTACAGTGTACCCTGGAAAGCATTTTGCATCTTTGCTTAATATATAAAACATCTAACACAGGAAAATAATCAAGCTGCAACAATAACTGTAAAGTCAATGTGAAATGGCTGCACTACCAGTGTTTTACCTGACATATAACACAAGTCTGAACAGCTTTTCTGCTCCTCTCTGCTACCCTTTGCAAACAAATAAATTCACACCTCACTCTACGGGCACAGACCCCGAAAGTGGAAGGATGTGAATACTGATACTAAAGCTTCAGAAAGACAAAGAAAAGATTCTGGTGATTCATTTGGAGAATGTTTTCTTCCAAACTGCAACTAACTCTAAGAAGTCAGCCTTGTTACTGTGACTGGGGAGGGTGACAAGCAAGATGGATGAAGTGTGATCTCCCTCTTATCAGTGTGGTGGTGTGGAGATGAGTTTGCTGGTGTGTGCAAAGCACTTGGATACTACCATAAAGACTACAGGAGGTCATTATTGTGGTATTTAGGATACATTGTAAGCGAAGTCTGGATGATGTCCACAAAATAAGGCAGAAAAGTCACCAGCGGAATGAAAAGCAAGATGGAATTTCATCTTGTAATTAGTTCTGGACGTTCTGTGCAATGAATGAGTTCTTTGGAGGAAATAGCATATGAACACGTAACACAGGACAACATCAGATGCACAAAGGGACTATATTATCCCTGCAGGTCCAACACTACCCGTCTCCTTGTGCAGACTTTCCCAATGTGGCCTTCTTTTGACATAGATTCTTTACACATGGGTCTATTGGGTGTCTGATGTGGTTTGCTTCAGGGCTTGTATCTCCTATGATTTCTCTGTGAGAATTCTTACCATGGGTATTAATATCCTGTAGCAAATCTCCAAGAGTTAGATCAAAAGATAATGGAAGGTAATAGGTGTCTTCTCATGGGCTCTTGTGTCTATAGGTACCCATGGTAGCAATCTTAAAATGGATTCCTTTCATTCTCCTGTCTGAAAGGAACTTGAGCACTGTACATTCAATATTTTAATCCACCTTCCTTGGCCTCAGTGAGTTCATGTTTTCTTTTTAAAAACACAATCCATAAGAGAATGGCAGGATGTCTGGCACAGTGAAAAGGGACACATAACTGCATTTGTGTTAAATTTGGAAAATATATAACCTCTTCCCCATATCTTGACCAAAACATTTGGTTAATCTGAACTATTTGTTTCTGTTTGTTCTCATTTTGACAAAAATATAATATTAAATTATTTGGTAATTACTTAAACTAATATAGTGTTTCCTGTACCTTGGTCAACAAACCAGAAAAATCCAATATTCAAAGGCTCTGTTCACCTCTTGTTTTCCACATTGCCAACCTACATCAGTCATTCTTCTACCTCGACATACAATACCTCTCACCTATCAAATCCTGGCAGCCTTTCCTTTTCTATTGTCTCTACCTCACACCTCCTTATTGCAACATTTCCATTATAGCAACTACTTAACTTTGTGAGAGTGGTATGGGGATGATGCAGTATCACATTCATTTGCATTATGTTGTATGAAAAGTGGTTGCTGTGAAAATTATCATGTCATAAACGGGAAGAGCATGGCTCAAGGTGAACAATATACAGCAGAAGTGGATGTGTTCTTGAAACCTCTCCCTTTATTACTGTTGAAAGGTCACACACAAAAGCATGTAATGTGCAGAACATAAAGGTGAAGTGCGCTGTATCTTAAAATGACCCTACACAACAAGAAGATAATGCTATATGTATAATAAAAAAATAATAATATCTTAAAGGCCTTCAGAGATAAATGGTAGCTATTTTCCTTTATCTGACAGTTACATTAAAAAAAAAAAAAGTAATAACAAAGATGTGTGATAAAACAGATTGACAACCTATTGTTATGTGTATTGAGAGATAACAACAATTGGAATTGAACACAGGCATCTAAGACAAAGAAACAAATTACACCAAATTAGAAGAGAGGCAGAGGGAGGAAAGAGTTGTAATAGGGGAATACCCCAATATGCCATCAATCTCCTTGGACATGTGAGCACCAAACGCAGCTGCCCAGAATGTGCTCGCTCCATGAGTGAGGTCTGCTTGAGCAGACCTGCTACCTGTGAGGCTACACGGGTTCTGTAAAGGACCACACAAAGAGTTCAACTTCAGTACTTCATTGTGATGTAGCTCATTGACAAACCTGCCCCAGGCCTTGATTTTTTAATGCACTATAGGATGTAGAAGAGGTTTAAATGGTCCCTATTTTTAAAACTCTGCATCACAGAATCATCAAGGTTGGAAAAGCCCTTGAAGCTCCTCCAGTCCAACCATGACCCTCCCCCTGACTGTTCCCAACTCCCCCAGATCCCTCAGCGCTGGCTCAGCCCGACTCTTCAACCCCTCCCCCCCTGCCCTGGGCAGCCCATTCCAACGCCCAACAGCCCCTTCTGCAAAGGAATACTTCCTAAGAGCCAGTCTAACCCTCCCCTGATGCAGCCTGAGGCAATTTCCTCTTGTCTTATCACTTGTTACTTGGTTTCTCCATGTCTCTCCAAAGATAGATTTTCTAGAGATGGATTAATTGATCCAAAGACATCCAAATGCTCTGAACAAAAGAAGTACAGCACTAACTTAAAACCATATAATGACTGCCTTATAGCATGTGTGTGTGGAGCCACATGCCTCAAGAGTTCAGGTGAGCCTGGGATGGAGGAGGGAAAAGCCAGACTGGTTGTCTACAGCCCAGGACCACCAACTCCACAATACCGTCTTGGGAAGAGGGCCCAAAGGTTGTATTAACATCGGCATCTGAGGTCAACAGATGGACTGATCCCTGCCTTTGAGACACAATTGCCATTCTGTTATCTCAAACATAGCATAGTTTTAGCATGAAGTTTCTTTTGTTCCTTTTTTTTTTTTCTTTTGCTGCAAGGGCTGCAGTTTGGACCAGAGTTGCTCCAGGTCCTCTCAGTGACCCAACAGGGATGTGCTCATCCTCTGCACAAAAACTGCTGCCTTCTGGTACAGGGTAGATCCCTCCTCCCCACCACCACTGATGGCACAGGAACAGCAGCCTCCAGATTGTTCCTAAATGAAGTCCACAAGGCTTGATGTAATTAGCAACCAAGATTACCTATTTGCAGCTGAACTGAGACCACCTGCAGATAAGCAGCAAAGTGAAATGCAGAGGATTCATCACTGCCTGCAGTGGTAGGAGGGATCAAACAGATGACTCAGTAGAAGAAATGTTTAGTTACATGTTGAATTGATAATGCTTAACCATTGAATTTGTCTGTTTTAAGAAGAGTGAGATTGATGTCTGACTTCAGAAGTTTCCCTGATGCCAGAACCTGTAGGGAAGAACCAGAGCTCCAGAGAAACCTGCAGGTAAGTCCTTTATAAGTGATGATCTGTTTTGGACAAGATCTTTCACCAGTACTAAAGCTGAGGGGGATTTAATTCCACAGCAAGATCAGGTTGAAAGTGAATTTGTGACAGAGTATGCAGCCATCCTAAGGAAGCTATTAGGACCTGTGACCTTGAGCTCAGACTAGAGGGCTCATTGTGGGACCACTGTGCCTGCGGGCATTACAATAAAAGTGTTCAGCAAGCTTGCCTACAGAGGGAATCTGACATACCAATCAGTGCTGGAGAGACTGATTTCAAGTGAAATAGCAGTGAAGGACACTTGTGCTAATAAAGCGGGGCTGGAAGGGTAGGAAGACATTGTGTGCAGCAAAGGATGATCTCTCCCTCTGAAACTTTCTAGCGGTCTTTCATCTATGTTCAAAACATGAAATTGGGCATAGCTTTGGATGGAGCTATATATAAACCCAACTTCATGACTAGGAGCAAGGGAGGGAAGCCAGTATGGGCGGTGCTGCTTGGAATACTGGGGATATGTCTTCTGCCGCAAGTGGGTTGTCCATGAGCAGGACACATGAGAGCATCACTTGAGTCACGGTGGAGTTGGGAAGTGCTCGCTGGGCCAGTAATTTCACTGCAGCATGGCTGAGGGAAAAGGGCTGGAGGCCTGAGTGCTACGTACACCACACTCCAGAGGCAACAGCTCCAAACACCACTGAACCAGGCTACTGATGAGCAGTATGAGAGCAGATCCAGAAGCAAATCCACTGAGGGATCAACTGCAGCCCGTAGAAATTACTAAGCAAAGACTGGCCAGTGAGAAGGGACAATCACCAAAATAGTTTAACTCTCAGCCCATCTGATACTGCCTGCATCCCGGGGGGGGTGGGGGGTGGG
>NW_020799105.1:23157656-23163699 GCF_003259725.1 Athene cunicularia
GGGTAAGTTGTCTCTGACATTGGATATGGCACCTCGAATACCTCCACCCCCTCTTTTCTCTGATGGAACAGGTTTCATTTCAGGCGGAGGCTCTGGTGCCGGTAACACCCAGCCTGCGCAGCCCTGGGCTTCCCAGCACACACGTTTGATCTGCGATAAGAGTGGGCACATGATCGTATTTCTGTTGAAGGAGCCAAAGCAGATGAGATGAAGTTTATGCTGGTTTTATGCCAACTTTATTGCAGCAGTGGGAGTACAGACAATACCTGATTCAGCAGAAAACCTTATGCTATAATCTATCAAAAATTTTTCAAATAAATTTGAACTATGAGAGTCAGTTTGTATTGAATCAGCACTTTGCATCACTCGCCTGTGGCATTTTGGATCCAATACCCGGAGTCTTAGTACGAGATTTACTGTATCGATGAACCACAACCTCAGCTTCTGTCAAACAGGGCAAAAGCAGGAGGGAAGGGCTTTTTCAAGCATTTATGGAATATTTAGACACACAAAAAAAGAACATTTGGATGGGAGAAAAAAACTAAAAGAAACAAGGAGGCTGATGGCATCTTCTAAAACATCCAAGTATTACCAAAGATGTGATTTCTGAATAATTCAGTGTTGTAGTGATCAGCAGCAGTGCTATAGCTCTGAAGCCAAAACAACAAGATTTCATTACACCCTAATAACGTGTAGTCTTTAGGCTGCAATATTCATCAGATCAATACTTCTATTTCTATCAGGACATTGTACATTTGTTTTGCTACCCTTCTAGTATCTCCAGAGAGTCTGTTGTTTTACACAAATAGAGTCAGCCCGGTTACTCTGCTATTATAATGAATTTTTCTGAAAGAGACATAAAGCACTCAGAAAATTGCAAGCCACACTTTTAGCCAGCATGGTTTCTAACAGTTTTAATAAATATTTTAAAAAAACAAACCACCCTGACAGCAAACAATTGTGTTTATCCCCTGCCTGCAAGGATCTGCCTGCTCTTCAGAGAATCAATTTCTTCAAATTACTAATAACAGTTTTAAGAGCAAGCAAGGCTCCCAGTACCTGCAATTCAACAGTTGGAAATACGCTATAATTTGCATTAAAAATAAAGCCAGTCATGCCCTATAGCTTGGACATTTCAAGCTGCAAAATAAGATACACTAACTACCTAGGCTTATGACACAGTGCTCCTGTGGCATCCAGCACTCCAATTAAAAGTGTGTCAGCACTTCTTTTATAAAACTCTATTTCTGAGGGCTTTACACCAGCTGCTTAACTTCATGTAGCATAAATGTTCACAGTCCAGCAGCAAAGATATAATGTGCAAATTGCCCCTGCTGTGTGGAAAATAAGCCTGGAGAACCAAGACTGAGAAATACAGTAAAATGTGAAATGCCTCTGTTATTTATATACTCCAGTCTCGTCTATACATCCTGCAGTAAGTCTTCCGTGATGAGGAGAGTGTAGGGCCCCCAGAGACTAACATGGATCCCACGCAACAGCTAAGTGTGGACTGAGCTGATGCTGGATGTAGCATAAATGCCTCTGCACCCTTCAACAAGGGGACACCAGTAGCCGCAGGGACCCCCAAATCCTCAAAGAGATTTTAGGAAGGACGGAAATTCCAGCTCATTCTCTCCCTGCAGTACCACACAGAGGAAAACTCCATGTGAGGAGCCTGGTAAACTCTTCAGACCAAGATATAGCTCCTACAGGTTTTGATTTATGTCACATCAATCCATTTAGGAGGCAGCTGAAGAATGTTTTTGTCTTTGTGCTCTTCTATCTAATCAGAAAAATTTGACCCTACATCTAAAATCAGTAAGAAGAGTTTACAACACTGCAACAGAAAAAAATAATTAAATTTTAAAACAAACCAGACTCAAACAATTTAGGTTCAAAATGTAACGTACTGCATAGGTCTTTATATTTAACAGTGGTCAGTGTGCTCATTATTTAAATTGCTCTCCTTTTTCATTTAACTATTCTCTGTGTGTCTGATGAAATTTTATCAACAGCAAACATTGCCTACTGGTTCCAACAGAAGATATGATTTAAACACTTTTTCTTTGCTCTGTCACAGCAGTGATTCAACCAACAAAACACTGGTGGGATCACATATGGTGCAGATGCTCTGCAAAGTTAAAATACTATCAAGATCATTAATCTGAGCAGCTCCAATAATCTGAGTTACATTTCATTTGATAAGCAACAGCAAGATGTGAGAACTGTTCTCCCTCTCGTGCCACATGCTGTTGGCCGCCCATCAGCTGCTGCAGACCTTGATCGAGCTGAGCCAAAGCCAAAGTGCATCCCAACAGGCCAGCTGAGCACATGCAGGAGAGGTGTAGGATATGCACCGAGTGTGTGGACAGCAGTATCCCCTCTAATAGCTGAAGGTGGAAGATAATTTTTACCAGGAGCAGGAGAGAATCTAGTATTTTAACAGTCTTTTCCCACTCAAGGCAATGAAATGAAATCTCCAAGGCAAACCATAAGTTACTGCTGAATGTGTGGCAGTAGCATCTAGTTCCCCCACTGCCTAAATCTCTTCTCCTAAAGTAGCTTCAGGTATGTTGAAGAATAACACTCTAATCCTTTCCTACAAAATTACTATTCATACTATGCAATAACTGCAGTCCATGGCTGTCCCTCAGAATACTGGAAGTATCATATTATTCATAAAGACAGATTTAATATGGTTATCACTGCACTATGGCACACTAGCTCACGGGAGAAAGTACTTGCTGCTATTTGCATGTAGGTGACCCATCCGATGCTCTTTACAGTCTTACTGTTTTAAGCTATTATGTCTGATGGCTGCCGTGTCTAATTTTTCCCCAAACTTACTATATTCTGCTAAATTGAGAGTCAGCAGTAGCTGCCGGCACAGGGCTGGGAATTGGAAAGCTTGATTTCTCAGGCTGTACCTGTCACTGCTGTGCGTGTCACTGGGACGGTCCCATCCCTCCACTCCTTATCTCACCAACTGGAGGATTTGAGAGGAAACAGTCCTCCTGCAAAGGACCTAGGAAGATGAACACGCAGGCTGCTTTAGGGATGTCATTAATGTTATTCTGCCAATCAACTGCAATTAGGAGTGATTAGTGCTGCCTAGTGCAAGCGGCTCTGGAACAGGAGAATACTGATGTAAATCAAACACCCCAAATCAGCACCTTTATTATCAACAAAAAACTTGTCACATCAAAGGACTTGGGACATGCCTGGTCATATTCAGGCTCCTCATCTTTGTGCAGATGTACGTGTTTTATTATTTAAAACTAGGAACAGTTAAATGTTTATTTAAGGCACAAAGGAGAGATCATTATCACTCTATTTTATAACACAGTATCTATAATGCTTCTCTTTATGGCTCATTCCCTAGAATGAACTGGTTTTCAAATGAGAAACAGGCATTCAGGGTTTTGTGGCATAAATGGCAATCCTGACTCATTTATCCTTAACAGGGCTCAAGCCTTTTCCGTGGGTTTTGTAGAGCTGTGCAGAATTGGATTAAAACCTTTTTTACTAGAAGTGCTGCTGACCATCGCTCTGACTGGAGCTGTCAAAGGGTCACGGTGGCATTTGGGTGTGTAAGGATATTCCTAGTCCCATTATTTATAAACCCAGGTCCTTCTCATAGGTGGAGTACAGCACAAAAGTGCAGTCCTTGTTATACAGTTAGAGGACACTGCTCCCGTTTTTCATTATTTCACTTGAAATTGGTGCAAAAAGAAGTCTTCTAGCACCTTTACCTTTTTGCAAAGCTGCTGACATTGTTATTTATTAAATCTGATGCTTTCATGCTACTAAACCCTATTGTTTTCTGTTTAAGTAGAAAAACTAAATTTTCTGTATGCTAATTTATTTATACGAGATGTGTACGCATTAGATCTGCGATGAGACTATTAGTAACACACGAACTAGGCTACCTCTATTTTGAATGTTTAAATATTCAACTCTAAATGATGCTCAAAGATTTAAAGCTCAAAACATCTTCAGTCCTTTTCATCATAAAACTCTTTTGCACTGATGATTTTTACAGAGCTTTGCTTGTATGCAGGCACTTAGTGGAAGACCAATTGCATAACCTTTTTCCCCTTACAAGCATTCCTGAGGCTAAATAAGACTTTACCAGCAACAACAACACCCATCAGTTATCTGTGCTGTAGTGTAAACAATGAAATTCTTATTATGTACTCAGAATTCACAGAGCCATTTCCATGGTAACTCTGTTTTCATGTCATATCTTTAATGAATAGGTAATGAAAGAAATGCTGCATTTACAACTTCATTACTAGTAAAAAAAATACAGCAGTAAATTTGAATTATAGTAGCTGTCATTTTTAGAACATGCTGAAGATCATGCAGGAATTTCAAGGCTGTCATTTTGAAGTGACAAAGTAAATACAAGCAGAAAAATATACCAGGCACTCTTGTTTTTAATTCCACTCTTCAGTTTGTTCTGCTATTCATAATTTTCTGATATGGAGTAAAAGCTTAAGTAATAAAACAAGGTCATCTTGGGATGATGGGGCAGGCATAGTTGGAGACAAGTTGTGTACTTGTGAACACGTGTACCAGCGCTAGTGAATTTTAATGACTTGATCCATCATATTTTAATTACATAAATCACTGAAGTGCTGACTTCTATAGGTATTACTTTCTGGAGAGATACAAAATGCATCACGGGCTGGAGATGATGTTTACCTGTGGGAAAGGACTGGAAAGCTATTTTGCCTGGTACGATAGACAGGGAAGGAGATAATCAGAGCCAGCCAGGTGAGTCAGGCAGAGAAAGATTGCAGCATAAACCCCACAGATGTTGTAACCACTCCATCGTGTTACAACATGAAGTAAACCAGTGAGCCAGTCCACAGGAGCTCAACAGGCCGGTGATACAGGGTCTGGCTCATAGGAATGTGTGACTATTTAAATGCAAGTCATGGAGCAAAGCAACTTCCCCTATTTAAAATTTTTGCAAGCTTATAGACTAAATCTCTCCATTGCCTCTCCTCACCAAGAGCAGAACTGCAGCATGTAGCATGTTTGAGACAGATGCTGAAATCTTTCTTGTGAGCATGAAAATGGTGCTGCAGGGCAGGAGCAAGCACCATGCTACATCACAAGCCTCCATGGATGCTGAAGCTCCTCCCTCCCATCACAGGCTTCAGGAAAGTAACCTGGAGTCACAACTCTACCACAACAAATCTCTAATATATCATTTATTAAATCTACTGTCTCTTGTTTCACATGTGCATCTGTGCCCATCAAAGGGCTCAGACCCCACAGAGCAAACAGGGACCTCCAGAAAGTGCCTGAATTTGGTACTGAACTCAACAGCCTTGGGTTGACTCATGAACACTTGGGTTGGCCTGGGCACAATATTCCTTAACTGTGCCTTGGACATTCTGGCAGAGCAGGCTCAGGCAGATGCAGGGCGAGCTTTCAGGACCAGGGAGAGGATTTGATAACCCTGAGGAGTGCCCAGAGGCTCCAGAGCCCACAGACACATATGCCTGAGAAACTCATCTCCCCGTAGCAGGGGAGACAGGGCCACAGGCTCTTGCAGAGTGAGTTGGGGCTCCCTGCTCCTCCCTGCTCCTCAGGCAGCTCCCCTAGTCAGAGGAGGCAGATGGCCACATCCCCCTCAGCATCATCTGCACACCCCGCAAGGATGCTCAACACAGACTGAGCACCAGCAGTGGAGAGCAGTGGTGTTGCCTTCCCACCCTGCCAGCCAGGGACTGGAATTATGATAGATGAATGTGAGCATAGGAAATTTCATTACACCCTCCTTCCTTGCACATGTGGGCACAGGACACAGCGCAGCCCTTTCTTTGCAGCTGGCAGAGAAAACAGCACAGCCCTTCACCAGCAGCTCCCAGCGGTCCCTCGGCGTGGACTAAGCCTTGCAGCCGTCACACAGGGGCTCGGTCCTGCCAAACAGACCCCACACGGGACTTCAGCCAGGATTTTCCTGCTCTTACTTGGGCAACTCTTCCAGGAAACAATACTGAAATGGAGCAACCACACCCCCCCCCCC
>NW_020799105.1:23165549-23168739 GCF_003259725.1 Athene cunicularia
ATAAAAAAAAAAAAAAAAAAGTAACAAAAAAAGAAAACCGGGAGGTTTTGAGGGCGGACTACATGCTGTGTTAGCATTGGAGCCGTGACCTGCCCTGCCTCGGGATGCTGCAGGAATGGCTGCACCTCCAGCAGTGCAGCCCTGGGAATGGCCTGGATGCAGGAGGTATTTTGAGAGGTTGAGGAGAAGCGCTGGAAGATGTATATTCCCTATGCCACCCTAAGATAATTAGTCTTGCTGCCTCCGCTCTGTTTTTAGGATTGAATGACTGGTCCTATAATCAGTTGCCTCTCAATAGTCACCTCAGACCAACGTCCCAGAGACCCTGGGAGATGCTCCCACCCCTTCCCTACACACTCCTGCAGCACCGACAGCAAGTGATGGGCTTTCCTACCACGGGAAGGAGTCAAAATCCACTGCCTAAAGATTAAAAGGGACACTGGGATGGGATGAGGCTGCTAAATCTCTGTTTAACACCACATAATCTGATAAAACAATGTCTTATAAACATCTTATATTTCTCCCTCCTGCTTGTCCTGCTGAAAGGCACATCGGTCTCTAAGGCTGGGAATCCAATTGTGATCAGAAAATTTATTAATGGTCACTTTATATCCATTTGTTTCTCTGTCAACATTCTCCATTAGCTCTTTTTCCCTCACTTGTATTCATTCCCTTGGCATTTATCAGTGAATGATCATATCCTACCTGAGCATTTATCTTGCTGGCTTAAACAATCCAGGCTCTTGTATCCTCTCCTGAAATTGCGACTCCTAGTGCTGGGGCCCGCCCTGGATCTCAAGTGGGATCAGAGCCACACATGGCAGCTCAGCAGAAGCAGCAGGATGCCCGCAGACAGGAACACCTCACTAGCACTATTTGAAATACCATCACGGCATCACATCATGGCTCAAAATCCTCTGAGATTGCTGAGCATGTCCAGGTTGCTCTTTCACCTACATGCCCCTAACCTGCAAGTCTCAGCTTATCACAGAAATTGTCACTGTTTGTCCCTAAGGGCATATACTCAATCTTCTACTTTTCTGCTATTTCAGTCCCAAATTCCTTGTATACCACATCACGAGTTCTTGTACTGATGATGTTTTTAATTTTGTGCTATCTGCAAACTCAGCTAGCATGGTCCTCCTCCCCAAGGCCATTACTGGAAATATTACACAAGATAGTGTCAAGACCAGTCTTTGGGGAATATTACAAGTAACTTTCTTCTGATGTGATGTCTTCCCTGTTAATGCAATCTGGTTTCATTTTCCACCTGTTGCTCATTCCTTATCAACCTTTCAGGTTTTCTACTAATCTCCACTGCTTCCATTTTAACTGATAATTTCCCATGTGGTGCTATATCAAATGCTTCACTGAAGTCCATAAAGATGAGACCTATCGCATTTTCTTTGTCAAGAACATCAGTTATCCTATCAGAGAAAGATAACAGGTTAGCGTGGCATGCGATACCATTGGACAAAAAAGTTGTGTGTTATTCTAGTTTCATTTATACCCTATTTTGTAAATTAATTAATTTAATTAAAGCTTTTAATCACTGGTTTTCTACAAATAGCAGCTATAGTCTTGTACACAGTTGAGATCAGACGATCAGGCTTTGGCTGTTGAGAACATTTTTCATCCCCTTGTCCTCCCACTCTCAAGTGCAGGTCCTATGTGTGCCAGTCCCCAAACACACAGTGCTGTCTCCAATTAGACAAATTCAGTAACCCTTCCTAGTCTGAGCACACTGAGCAACCTGAGTGTTGCTTCTACTTGAGACCAGGTAAATAGCCATTCAGCCTCTGTCCCATACTATCAGCTCTTTTGAAAACCAAGACACACACACACACACACACACTGATTTTTGGGATCACATGTTGATTATTGCATCCTACCCCCTCTGTATGGCCTTCATGTCTTGTTCTGTCTTCTTACCCCTAAAAAGCCTCGGTATCTTTTTTATTTTTCCTTGCAAAGTCTATTCTGGTTGAGGTTTTGTCAGCTTACTTTATCCTTATACTTGCTGAATTCCTTCCAGCACCTAACTATATCTTTAGGACCTAAGAGTTTATAAAAACAAGTTATGCATCCTCTGTCTGTGTGCATCTGTTCCCGTCTATAAAGGAACTCAGTTCATTCATTTCTAAAACCATCTGCCTCATTTGATAAGCTTCTGCCACGTGCAAATACCTGGGAGAGTTGAGTCTGCCTCCATGCCTACTATCACACAACTAAACAAGAATAAGGGGTACAGTAACAGGAACACAGGCCCAGCTTGGGAGTAAAGACATACAGGTTCTGCTGCTTGCTCAAGGTGTCAGGTACTTTCCCTACCATCTTGTGACAGTTTTAGTACTATTTTTGAGGTGGAGCCATAAAGTCAAGCAATACTTTCCTTGGGGTTTATGCAAGTTCCTAACAGTTCCTACTAAAATCCATCGTATTGATGAAACTCACAATGCTCTTCGGTAAAAAAGCAGTATTTGTACTCCAAGTTTCAATAATGGGATGAAGTAGCATTAGAAAAAGGAGACAAAAAAGCAGCTCATTCACCCAAACCACTGTAATACTATAAGAAACGCTGATCCTTCTCTGCTGAGAACAGAATAGTGAAAAGCAGCCAGGATTGCACAACTACAAAAGATTTCATTCTCTAATTGTCAAAAAGCATTAAACATCAACTGTTTATTGTGTAGGAGAGGAAGGGGGAACAGCCTTCAGTGCATCCCTTCACCAGAGGTTGTCCCTAATTGTCATGCATAGATTGCAACCAGAGGTTACTGAGCGAAATTTGTTTGCATTTATTAATCAAAAGGAGTCAAAGGCACACAAAGATATCATCAAGGCTCCCTTGTGCTTGGGGAGGCTGACAACTAAAATTCTTGATGAAGTGTTTGCAGAATGTTTGCAATCTGTTCACAGCCTTTTTACTTTGCAGGTGCAAACCTTTCTATCTGTTACATCAAAGAAACAATTGAAAATTAAACATAGTAAACATCGCTGTACAGGTTTTAATCTCCCATTTCTACAGGACAAAGGGAGTGGTATAATTAATTTCAAAGCAATGTTTGAGTTCTTTCAATATTCATTTGTGCACATTAGCATGTCATTAGCTATGTTTTAAACACTGATCCTTATTTCCTTCTCCCACACACCTTTCTTTTAGCCCTTTGGTGGTTTTTTTTTTTTTTGG
>NW_020799105.1:23168789-23212953 GCF_003259725.1 Athene cunicularia
GATGAAAACCCACAAGTGGCAGAAGCAGCACCAGCTAAGCAAGAAGACCGTGGCCAGGAGCCCATCTCTTTTTTGATGACAGCGAGCCATTCATCTGGCCCAACAACCACAACTTCACCCTGCACCCGCCTGTAGCCCATTTTCTCATCCCACCCCTATGAAAGCTCTTCTCTCAAGAACATACCAGGCTTCTACCTTTGCTGTCATCACCTCTGACATCTAGCCATGTCACCTCACTCACACTGGAAGCCAGTTCCCCCAAACAGCGCAGCCATGTCCCCCTATTCCCCTTTGTCTTCTGGATAACAATGCCATGAGCTGTTTCTGCTACTCTTCACAAAGCCTTTGAAACACACTCCTGAGCTGGAGCTTCCTTTCTCCTTTCTGAAATTTCTAAACTCTTTGAAACACTCTTCTCTTTCCATCCTTTTCCTGGTTTTACACTAAACACACCATGAAGCAGACTATCCCTATTCTGGTTTACACTATCACCATTGCTGGGTACCATATACCTCCCCCTGCATCCCTGTGCCTGGCAGCTCCTCCTACCATACAGGCAAATTCAGATAATGCACCCAATTACCAGCTGCTTTGTTCTCTCCAAAAAGGCTCAGTTTCAGCACGTTATTTCATTTTGTTTCACCTAGCAGTCTCAGATGACTTTGATTACTCATCTGAAGAACAATAAAATAGCTTCTTACCAAGAATTAAAAAAATAATATACCTTGACACAGTTATTGAAGATTGAAAAGTCGGGGGTGTGGAAATAATTATTTTCAAAAGTAACTGAGTGAAGTCTCTTACTACACAGACACAAAAGAAACACAAGCTACTCCAAAAAGAAAATATCATTGAGACTGAATTTATAGGAGCTACAGGTTTGTAACTAAAATTAAAATACAGAGAAGAATATTTGATAATAAATAAACTCAGAGATGCTATATTGCAATTAAAACCAATCTACTGAGAGGTGCATCTATGGAAGTGTAATAAGATGCTACAAAAGTTTATAAAATAGGGCATAAATCTAATTAACCTAAGCAGTAGAGACAACCCAGTTTGAATGCAAAGCATTCCCATTTGTTAGCTCCTCAGTCCCAGAAACACTCCCAGAGCCCAAGAATGCTGGAGAAGAAACTCCCCGGGTGTTGTGGCACAGCTACAGCAGTAGGAAGGGAAATGATGGAGAACCTGAAGCCAGTTTGCTTCTGACGTTAATGTAAGGCAGGGAGAACTTCTCTGAAGGCCCAAGAATATAAAATGATTCTCACTGGGAAGAGAGTTTGGCCACTGCCTTTTTGAGGTATGTGCAGACTCCAAAGTTTCCATACATTTATTTTCCACAATTATTTTGCACCCCTAAGTTACATTCAAAGGACACAGTGCACACAGCAGGGTCAGTCATCTGAACCGTGTTCCTACTGCACATCCTCACTCACACTCTCTTTTTACAAGGATGTAAACTTACTAATAAAGGTGCCATTACATTACCTTTATATCTGCAAAATTTGGATCACAGACAAGCTCTTCCCTGAACCAGAGGCTGAAATTTAGGAGAGTCTGGGGAATAAGCTGAAACCAGCAAATATTTGGAAAGAATACCTACAGCTTAGATTAATCTTTTAAAAGACAAACAAATCCTCGAGTCTGATAATTATAAGCAAAGAGTTAAATTTTTGGAGCTTGCAGAGATAACTCACATGACCACCAGCTCCAGAGAGGAGGGCTACTCACTCCAAAGTAGCTCCAGCACTGTTATTCCAAAAAGCTGCTAAGCTGAGGGACTGGTTATGATGGGCTGTTATTTACAGCATAGCAGTCGCCGGGTAAACCCCATGGTGGGACTACATTGTTTGTTGCTTTGTTAAGTGCTCTGACATCCCACATCAGGAAGGACGTGAATAAATGACAATACAATGCATATGGAAAGGGGGCACAATGGAAGTAGTTTGCAGTTTATTTCTGGGAGTCAATAACTATTCTTTTAGCTGTAATTTTTAGTCTTTATTATTACAAGATACAGTTATTTGTAAGTGGGTGAACAAGGAAGGGCTTCACGTACTGTAATGTAATGATGCTGTCACACTGTTGTAGTATTAATCAGAGGATCTAATTTTATGTGCAGTCCAAACACCAACAAATCTTTTTTAAAGGTATTGATTTTATTGATTTTAAGACACATTGTAGCTTTTGGGACAAAGACAGAGGAAAGTTCTACACAGACGTTGTGCGGCAAACGAACAGATGTAATTACTACCACCTTGTGTTTATAATGCAGGTTGGCTGTGCTGGTGCTCCACATGAAGTCAGGAGTTCTGTCACTGATTTCCACAGAGCAGGTTAGAGCTGGCTAAAGGCAGTGTTAGAGAAATATCAAATATTCTACATGTTAGAGAAAGAAATGAGCAAGCATGGAGAGCTACAAGCCACTCTGGTGAAAGTGGAAAATAAATGTTAACTGAGGCTCAAATTCACTGAGATTACCAGGGATTCAGGGAGCCACCCAGCATCAGTCAATCAATGTGGGTGTGAATTCCCAGGTGAGAAAATGTGGAATATACAGTTGAGGCTTTTTAAAATTTTCATTAACTTCTTCAGACAAGGATTTTCACTTACTACTTGGTTGTAGATTTCAGCCTATCTGGTGTGTCTAGGGATCATTGCTAATGACAGCTAAAAAATACAAATTGATCTTCCCTTAAAGTTTCACTGAAACAGCTCCTCTTAAGAACCTGCAAAGATCACCTGTGTCTAAATGGGTAGGTTAGGATAAAGGGTATCTCTCTACTTTTCTACAGAAGGTGAAATAAAGCCAAAGAAGATAATTATGTCATAAAATTCATAAATTGAAGGCCACTGTAGAAAACCTGAAGGTCTCTCTGTTTCTGCAGATTTTTCTAGCTGAGCTCAAGAACCTCACCCTAAGGACTGTGTGGTGCACATATCTGGAATATGATGTAGTAACTGTAGGAAAAAACAAGATTGAGAAAGGTTGGTTTTGCTTTAGTGGGAGGACTGACAGTAGAAGGGATAAGGGTAGAGCACATCACAGACTTTCTGAGACACCTTCTCAACCTCTGTTAACGTTTAATTAATCTCTGTATTTGGACAGAGGCCTTCTGGTTTCTCCCAGGAAAACGTGGTACCTACCACAAAAACCATAAAGCCACCTACACTTTCTTCAAGTATTTTCTACAATGTGGAACCCCACAGGACATATTGTCCAGCCCAGAAATGCTCCAGAGCTTTCTCATGAGGACACTGACATGAGTGATTGGTTCAAATTCAATTCATCATGCTGCTTGAGCTCTTTCTGCTGATTTCTCTCTAACATAGAGGCCTTTGGACGATCCAATTCCTGCCATGGGGGAACTTCCCATCAAAGACTGCTGGGAAAAGGGGAGCCACTACCACCGTTGCTCATAAACCTCCTCTCTTTGATTTTGGCAGCTGCCCGACATCAAATTCAGACATTTTATTTAATAGTGAACTACTTCCAGTTTTGACATGGAAAAGTATTTCAGATTTTGTTTTGTCTTTCATTTTGGTGAGAAAACATTTTTAGTTCAGATTGGAAAGGACTGTTAAAATAAATTAACTTCATTTTTGTTCATTTGCTGAACTGGCAAATACATTTTTCACACTCTTCTCCTGTGGTCCTGCCATCAGGACATGCCAGCATTCTGCCATGCTCCATGATTGCCTCAAACAAACAGTCTTTCCTCCCTAAAATTCTCTCCTGTATATCTGAGGCCAAAACTCTCTTATCTCATAAATATTAGGAAGGCTTCTTGGAACACTAGCGAGGATGATAATAGAATGAACTTCAGGAGGAACATGATGGGTATTACAGAGAGAAATCTCCTTAACTTTATTAAAGGAAATCACTCGCAATAGATTTTAAGCATAATCCTTCTTGTTATTTTCTAATACTGGTAGGAACCACTGAATACATCTTTTAGGTTCCCAAGAAGACTTTTGTGAGACTTTCTTTGCCTACAACATCCTGAAACAGGTCCTGCTGTGGGTCCCCTCTGTGGTCTCTCCAAACAGACTGCTCCTTTTCTGATTGTGCTGCTACAAGGTACAACGAGATCGTAAATCACATGAGCAACTGGTTTGTTACTTACAAGTGTGTGGGTTTTTTTAAAAATTAAAAACTATGCAGATTTAAATGCAATCAAAAATGTCAAAGCTTCTCAGGATTCACTAAAAAAAGACCGTGTCTGTTTGGGATACTTTAAGAAGTGCTCCAAAGCACAGTCCTGGCTGACGCCATACAAACAACACCTTTTCCACCTCCTTACACTTTCTCATAAACTACCAGTTTTCCAAGACTCATTCCACTTTCATCCCTACTCACGCAGACCTCATTTCCTTAACCCATCATGCTCTTCTCCATATTCTCTCTTATCTCTTATTCTCCCTTATGCCAAGGACAGCAAGTGAGGGTGCAGGTGGAGGATGGATTTTGTTGCTACCTCTTGGAAAGCACTGCTGCCACAAAGCCTTCCTCTACGCTTTCCCTGTGACTCAGGTCTCCAGTTAACACACTCCACACAGGGTTTTTCTGAGGTATACAATGTATGTGCATGCACCACCAGGGACTATTTTTCACTTCTTACTAGGGCAGAGGAGTTTCTGCAGCAGCATTTATGGTGTTTTAGAGAAACTCAAGCATGGGGCTGGCTTGGGGCCGTACGCTGAGCGGGATGAAAGGCAGACACAGAATCACAGAGGCAGGCGTTGTGCGTAACCTGGCTGGCAGAGGACTAGAACAACTGGGGTATAATAAGATTATTACAGTGCAAAGTTATTCTGTTGAGATAAGGAAGAATTTTAATGACTTTTGTAGAAGGTATCAAGCCATCGTTAGCCAATCAGTCCGACTTTCCGAGACAGCTGATTTTGCATACGTGGGATTGCTTGGCTTAGAGGCTCCCGGACAGCTCCATGATACTGTGTGACTGAAAGGGAAGATAAATCTATCAATCTCAATTTTAATTTCAATACAATTGCCTTATTACAGCGTTATGTGAGGAATATGCATGGTACTTCCCAAGGGTTTTGCTTTTCCCAATAGCAAATGTCTCACTCACTGTTTGGGCAGAACGGTTCTCTTGCTAAATTGCTCACAATGCAAGCTATTATAGAATAGAGGTACCCTGTGGGTATGATTGAAATTTATATGCAAGGAACAATCAAGAATGCCAAGTGCACTGGATAAACTGTAGGTAGGTGGCAGAAGGCAGATAAGCAGCCTAGGAGGTTTAAGTTACAGGATCTTAAGCCGTAGAAAGATTCATTCTATAATTTACATTACAACCAGTTTCATTTGTAGAATGAATAATGGAAAGCTCATACAGATAAGTATTTGAGGTCCAATCCTGGGAGGTGTTGAGCACTCAGCTCCCACTGAAGTCAGTGTTCAAGCCAGGCTTTTTAAAATGTATGTCTCTGCAGCACAGGGGAGCTAACTTGTTGGTTAACAGCCACTGCAGATAATCAAGGCTGAGAAGCAGGGCTTCCACAGTGCTGCTCCTGCTCCCCCAATCTAACACATTTGCTTGCTTTAAAAGAACACTGCATTTTAAAGATATAAATCACTTCATGAAAAAAGTACTGAGTGAAGGATTTATTTACTTTAAAAACACCAATAAAAACATTTAAGTGTTGCTATAGGAAACTATCCATTTTCCTTTTGCTGAGTAGACAAAGATTTATGCATATTTGTATTCATATATAAATACCTCTGTTCAAGTCTAACTCCTAACTAGTAAATCTCCAGCCTTCCCTCCTTCCCATGATCTCAGACCTTTACAGGTAGAAGGACAACAGCACTGAAAAAGTGATGCCCCCCAGGAAACAGCAGCCTGTTTTCTGCCCGCCAGCTTCAGTTGTCACTTCCCTAGTTCCTGTGCCCAGAGGACATATTGATGGGCTCACGGGCAACACTCATCCATGGGTTCGTGGGTCTGGTTCTATGGATCTGTGGGCTAGGAGCATGGTACTAGGTCCCAGCCGCATAAAAAAAAATTATTTTGGTTTGCTACATTTATTTTTCAGCAAGTTAAACTGAAAAAAAACCTATTTTGAGACAGCTTAAATATTTTCCTAATGCTTTAACTGTCCCAAAAGCATCTCCAACTAAAAGAAAGTACCCAAAATTGTATACCCATTAATGAAGATGAAAGAAGGTGAGTGGTAAGTTGAAAGAATCTCCTCAAGGTCACAATAATTTGCTTTAGAGTTGAGTTCCGCTTTACACAAGCCACCAAAGTTTTGAGGAAATGCAGATATGGGTTTGATTTTGACCCCTACCCATATGTTATTAAATAAAGCTGAGAAAGATTTATAAGCAGGGTATGAGAACATGAATGTGTTCTTAATAAATAATTATTATGTCATTTGAATGAAACATTGCAATTTCCTTCAAATATGCATTAGCACAACAAAAAAAGCTTGAGAGGTATCAAAACTCCTGAAGCATAATGCATTATGCATTTCGTATTTAACATTTACCCTGTGAAACAGCCAACGATATTTGGGAAAAAAACATTCAGTTTAAATCACGAAGACATTCAGGAGCTGAAATTACACTCTCCCATCTGCGAGCTCCAGCAGCCCCTGTAAAAGGGGATATGCGAGGCACTCCAGAAGGGCGGGAGGCAGAAGGGACGATATAAAACTTGTGCTGGAGGGGCCGGTCCCCGCGGCAGAACAAAGGCAGCGGGAGATGCGGTGGGGAGTGAGCGGCAGCCGCAGCATCGGGAGAGCGCGCGAGCGGTGAGCACAGTCCATAAAGCCACAATGAATGGTAATGACAGGCAATAAAATACCCTTTTAAAAATCCAGTAAAGGATAAAGACTGTAGACTGCAGCATTGACTGGCAATGCTGTAGCTGCAAAACATCAGCAGATTAGCATAAAGCATGGCAAGAAAGTACAACTAAAAATTATTCAGTCATACCAAATGCTTGCAGAGAATCTAGGCCAAGTAAGCAATCAAAATCAAATAGAAACAAGGTATATGTAATCCCACAGTAAAAAGATTGAGCAACAGTACATTGCCAAGACATTTTAATACTCCTTTAGCCCACAATTTTTGAAAACCATTAATAGAGCTATAAAAAGTGAGGAAAGCTGCACAATGCAGTTCAGACGAACACGGGGGTGTAATTCTACACCGATGTAGCACCAGTGTTAATATAATTTCTCTCATGTTACACAAGAAGCCCAGCAAGAGCATCATAAAATGCAATATGTGTTTTCTCTACTAGCTTAAGTGTCTTTTAGCATAATTATTCCTGATGCTTCAGTTACGGAAAGGAACGCTACCAATCTAAGCAGCAAGAAGGTATTTATTTGCCCTTAAGGTGCAATTACATTCTGGAAAATGGCTTTTTTTTTAATTCAATGATGTACCTCTTTTGCGTGTTAGGGGTCATACACTGCTAAGACCACAGTCCTTGCGATTACATATTTACTCCTTACAAAGCTTAAGTTATGTATGCTGAGGTGTTGTTTGTTTAACCCTCCTGATTTTTCTCTGTTCTTTTTTTTGCAGCTCATGAAGCCCTAGGATAGTGAGCGATATCTATTGTGGCACATGGAAAAGCAGCAAATCATAATTTAAAATTCCAAACACTAAATCTTTGTGCTGAGGATGCTCAAGGCAAAAAGGCCACCGAGTGGCTTTCTCTGTTGAATTCACAGAGCTACCAGTTATGGAAAAAAAACCCAAACCAACCTTTTATTTAATTTTTAATTTCAGCAGATTTGAAGCTGAGCCAACCGTCATGATTCATCCCAGGGAATCTCTCCAAGGAGAGCCAAAACTTTCCATGCAGGCTCTGCAGTGAGCCTGGCTCACTTGGGACACATCTCCTGCCCAGCCAGGCGGCACCGCTGCCCAGTGACTGCTCAAGGGTGACAGCGCTCCCTCCCCAGCAACAGCCACTAGTCTTGCCAAAACAGCACATTTGCTCTTCTGTGTGGTTGGGAGTCTTGGGAGGCAAATGTCAGCCTCTCAGATCATAGAATCACAGAACGGTTTGGGTTGGAAGGGACCTTAAAGATCATCTAGTCTCACTCCCCTGCCACAGGCAGGGCCACCTTCCACTAGCCCAGGTTGCCCAAAGCCCCGTCCAACCTGGCCTTGAACCCTGCCAGGGAGGGGGCAGCCACAGCTGCTCTGGGCAACCTGTGCCAGGGCCTCACCCCCTCACAGGGGAGAATTTCTGCCTTAGATCTAATCTGAATCTCCCCTTTTTCAGTTTAAAGCCGTGACCCCTTGTCCTATCCCCACACCCCTGATGACGAGTCCCTCCCCCCTTTCCCGCAGCCCCTTTCAGCCCTGGGAGGCCGCTCTAAGGTCTCCCCGCAGCCTTCTCTTCTCCAGCTGAACCCCCGGGCTCTCTCAGCCTGTCCTCACAGGGGGGGCTCCAGCCCCCCCAGCATCTCCGTGGCCTCCTCTGGCCCCGCTTGAGCAGGTCCGTGTCCTTCTGCTGTTGGTGCCCCAGAGCTGGACCCAGCCCTGCAGGGGGGTCTCACAGAGCAGAGCAGAGGGGGACAATCCCCCCCTCGCCCTGCTGCCCACCCTGCTCTGGGTGCAGCCCAGCACATGGGGGCCTTTCTGGGCTGCCAGCGCACGTTGCTGGCTCACAGTCAGTTTTCCATCCACTGATACCCCCAAGTCCTTCTCCTCAGGGCTGCTATCCAGCCACTCCTCACCCAGCCCCTTTATTTGACGGTTGGGGCTTACTTGCGCAACAGAGGAGTTTGGGGAGACCACGATTTCCAGGGGTGTCAGCTTTGCATGGCTCAAGTGCCATAAATTCTACTAATACAGGGTAAGGAATAATAGAAAGAATCACATTTTAACTTCAAGAGAAAAATAGAACTGTGCAAATTACATTATAGTGATACTGCAAATCCAAGTTCACATCAATCACTAACCTCCCCAAATTATAAAGTATAAAACAGATCACCAAAGTTATGCCTGAAGGAAACATCATTTTATGCAGTAAACTGTCAAATGCTGAAAATCATCAGTGGAAACTGAAATCTATGTGCACATCTCTCTGTGGATGTGTACATGAAACAGAGGCTCTGGTGTTTGGTACCAGATGCAAACATACAGTTACTGAACAAAGAAAGACACTATCAGAAAAAACTTCACAAGTTTTGGTAGCTATTCAACATTTATGACTTGGGTGTCTATGGCCCTACTTCCAGTTGCCATCATAAATTACATTTTCCAGTCAAACATGGTTTTTATCAAAACACAACAATGGGGTGAGAATTCCCTGGCGTCAAGGCCAACTTCTCATCCAGGTAGCCCCAAGACTCATGGATAAAGAAGGAGCAAAGGTTTAAGTGTAGCCAGAAAGAGGCAGGACTTTTCCCTTCTGGATCACATTCTTTGTGTAGTGCAAAGATCCTCTGGTTTGTAAAATTCATGACAATAACAAATACATGGCTAGATCTGCTTTTATTAAATAATTAAATTTTTCAGCTTCCCCTCTAAAACTGTATGCTTCAGCGAGAAGATTTGGAAAGAACATGAAAAATAATATTCAAGTAATTCCTTAGTCTCCTGCAACCATGTGTAGTTATTTAATACTATTAAATACCAAACTCTTTTTTTATATTTCAATATTTATCTTCTGTTTTTCTCAAGGAAAAAAAAATTAAAGATGCCTGCACTTGATTCTCTGATTGCATAAAACTCTGTGCACTAAGCAAAGAAACTTGTTCCTCCCAGCTAAAGCCAAAACCTCTGCAGAAAAGATGGATCATGTCCAAAGAGCTGTGGACAGGGAAAGATGGAAGCAGAGTCCTCTTGGTGGCTCTCCAACTGCCCCACGGCTTGGCCTTGTGGAAATGACACATGGGGATTGCCTGAACTTGGGAAGCACAAAGGGGATTTTACCATAGTGCTGGGGGCTTGGAAAGGGCCTTCAGCGGCTCTCACTGCTCATTTCTTGAGTTTGAGCATAAGCTGAAACTGAGCCCAAAGCAAAATTTCCCACCACCAGACTGATACCCAAAGCGTGAGCCCAGCGCTCGTGGCAGTGCTGCAGATTGGGGTGCATCCTCTGAGCTGGTTCTTATTATCAGCCAGAGCATCTATGGGCACCCCAAAATGCCTCTCCCTCTGGCTTGCAGGGGGGATAGAAATAAACGTGGGCACAGCAAAAAATACACGTGCTTCTTAACCCAGTTTCAAGGAGCAACACAGCACCGCCTTCAAAAACCTCCACTTGGCAGCCACAGCTATTCCCAAACTTTGGGTAATGGGCAGAAAAAAAGAGTTTTTCACAGCAAAGCGAGGAACAACAGCGGTCAAAAGAAGGCATCCAGGCCGTTAGTTTTGAATGGCACACGGAAAATAGGCAGGAGCACGAATGGGGAACTCTGCCTCCTTCCCTGACACCGACTGTTCACACTTGTGCAGCACTTAGTTCATGCTTTACCTTAAAGTGATATATTTTAACCATAGAGGAAATGTGCAGCAGCTTTCATGCTCCTGCTGTGTAACCGTGGGCAAGTGCAGTCTTTTAAATGGCAGTCACTGCAAGCGAGGAATGTTATTTTTGTGTGGAAAGGCTTTCTGGCACAGTACTGACGATTAGTGAGGGAATAACAGAGAATTAAAAGAGGGAACTAAGTCTCTCTTCTCAGACATCTTCCTACTGTTACCTCTCTCAATATGGACACGTAGCTGTGTCTAGAAATGAAATCTGGGACAGGGGATGGTGGTCACAGAACGAAGTTTTAATAATATGAACCCTGAACACAAGTTAAAAACTTGTAACTTGGATGGTTTTTGCATGCACATGGAGTTGTGGCCATGGTTATGAACACATTTACACAATTTCCAAGAAAACAAAGAAGTTGGGAACTGAAAAAAGAACCCACTCCTTTTTACCATTCAGGGTCTATGAATGAAGTTGGGAATTTGCACTCTACCTTATTCATTAAAATAGAAACTGCCATCACTTTAATGAGCAGCCTGAGGGTGGACAAAGTGCCTTGAATAGCTACGTACCATAGAGAACTTGGCATCCTCACTGAAACATAATGTGGGATTGCAATTGTGGGATTTTTCCAGTGAATACGAAGTGATCAAAGATAACACTGCCCCAAAAAGAATTAAAACAGTGCAACATTGCATCAAGTTACAGCCAATGTCAATCATTACATGCCTGAGTGCACAGGATCTTTTAAATAATGTTATAGACATGCTGTGGCATTCAAAATATTCACTGAATTTCAAATTAAAATGCAAAAGCATGTTCCCCGCTCATCTGACCAGAATAGTGAACTCTAGGCACATCTTTCCAAATATTGCTCTAATGTCACATCATTTACTGGAGGACAGGCTAATTTTATGCAGAGCTGGATGATGGGAGGACGGTCACATTAAATGGATTCCAAAAAAGTTACCTTCAGCTTTGCTCCTGGGAGATGAGAAACTAGCAAAGACAGAGTTACAAAAGATTGGGGAAGGAGAGGGAAGGAGAGGACTAATTGCAGACTGATCACCTTTCCTACTGTGAAAGAAAAAACCCTTCGCACAATGCAGAACTTGAACTCATCATTGTGTAGATGAGAGTTTCTGGCATATAATGCCAGCCTGAGCTGCTTACTGGAAAAAGTGTTGCTTTATTTACATGCTAAAGGGAACCACCTCCTAGCTTTGGCCTGCTGATAAGCAGCCATGGTGTGGAAGAAAAAGAAAGAGAACAGTACGCCATTCTGGAAAAGGAGAGGGTGGGAGGGAATGGAGTAAAGACACACATCAAAGGAAATATTTATAATATGCCTTTGTGGGGTGAAATGCAGAAGTCTTTTGCAAGCATAACAGGGAGCCCAAAGTAATTTCAATTTTTAAAAAGGTCAACGAGGAAATAGCAAAGAAAAAACTTTAACCAAGCCCAGAAATAGCAATAGAAATATTGGAGCATTTGACTTCAGAACCTCTATGAAAACTGCATGCAGTTCAATCTTCCAGGTGGAAAGAAAAAATACCTTTAGCAATGTCTACAGAAACCAACCCAGAGCAAGATAATACACAGTGTACAATTGCAATTAAGGGGAGGATGGAGCAAGCGTATTTAGATCCAATGAAACATTGAACAACAGAAGTGAAGGGAAAAAGTATGTGTCATCCACTACCATGTTCATTCTGCAAAAATTGGTCCAATTTTGCTCTAATTTCCAACACTGCAAGCCCATGGATTTGCACGAAGTGCAGATCAGCCCAGAATCTGGTTCAGAAGATGATTTAAATTATCTCAGTCTTGAATAATCTCATGGCAGTTGAAGCCAGATTCTCATGTTGGAGCCCTCTGTCAAGCTCTGATGCCTGGGAACCATCCTGAGGATCCCACCACCTGAATCCAAGAACCTTCCACCATCTCCAGAGCATGGGGATCATCACCTTTTCTCTTCAAACACCCATACCACTTTCAAATCTATGAGTAATATGCAGCCTAATTTTCCTAAATGAATTGTAATTACAGTAATTCATGCCTATAGCAGATGCCCATTTGTGGGAGGTTTTTGCTGTGAGAGGCATTGTATCACCTTCTCCATAGGTCTATGGTTTGAGAACTGATCTCATGGAGCTCTTATGTATCAGCTCTTCTGCAATGGCCTTGTTTGGGTATGGTTTTTAATTATCTAATTTCATCATTTGTTTTTCTATGAACACAATTATATTTTATTGCCAAGATTGACTGCTTGATGTCTAGAATATGTCTAACTTTGCTCTTCATTTTAATTGTTTCTATGACAAGGTTTATTCTGTAATGTTTGTTGAAATGAAAAGTATATCACAGACTTACATGATTTAATTTAAGGCAAATACTTAATTTAACTTTCTTATAAATAAGAAATGGAGAAATAGGAACAAAAAGAGTTTTAAATGAGCAAACTTTAGAACTGCTTATTTGAAGTGGTGAGGAAGCATGGTCTAATGAGCTGGGCACTGGACAGGGAGCCAGAAACCTTCAAGATCTATTCCAGATAAGACCCGGATTCAGACTATTGTCTCAAGCAAGCTATCAAACTCATCCAAGGTTGTCCAGTCCTCTGCCTGACAATACTTAAAAGACAAAAATTCGCTGTATGTTTTGATCATTTAACTTTATGCCACATTTCATATCAACACTATTTTCAGCCTCAAAAGAACAGAAAATGTAATGGGTTGGATCTTCAGCTATCACTTTCACATGGGCACAGCCCACAGAAAGAATAAACAGAATTCTACAAATAAAGCAACGTGAGTTGTTTTACTCAGTCCTTCTGTTCCTGTGTCTGGGATCATCCTGTTTGTACATTCACTAATGAAAACCAAGCCTCATGGACAGAAGACCTACCTCATCTAGGGTCCATGCAGGGCAATGGCATGCTGGGTTTAGAGCTAAATTCTGCCAGGTCTATATTCTGCACTAAGGCTTGCCACTCACACACACACACTCATTTAGGGCCAGGATTCCCCAAAAGGCCTAAGTGCTTTAAGTGAGTGCATATTGCCATCTTCCCAGTCACCACTGGAAATCTCAGCTGTCACCACTGGAAATCTCACAATCTCAGTGTCCAATATATACTATATGATATATACATATATACTATATGGAGAAATAACAAAATACAGAGAGAAGGCACATGGCAAGCAGAGCTGAAAACATGGTAGCACAAGGCGGAACAAAATAAAACCGAAGATTAGGTCATTAATGCAAAGCTTTTAGGAGCAGTGTGCCAGACTGCATCTCTCTCCTTTCAATTAGAGGTTACGTGCCCTGGCAGGGATTTGGTGGGAGTCAGAAGATAGGGCCTCTCAAAGAAACAAGATGCTGCCAATTAGCTGCTTGGCAATGTCTTGCTGCTACGGGAGACAAGGGCTGCCGGTCCCACTTCAGTCTCAAATTCAGTGGGAAATGGGGGCTGTGATCTGCAGCCTCTCCCGGATGCTGCAGCTCCCAAAGCCCAGTCTATGTGGACCTGCTGCCCCCCCCCACTTCCCCCTCCATCCACCCTCCTCAGCACCTGCACTGTAGATTGCTAATCCTTCCGTTAAAGGACAAAATTCCATATTTGATGGCCAAGTCACTGAAACAATGATAAAAACAAGAAAAAAGCCTCCAATCCTGAAGTCAAAGAAAATAAACATTCCCCTATAGATTCAGAAAAATGAGTCAAATTCTGTTTCTAAGATGCACAAACCCCAAGATGCCCAGCTGTGCATAGATTTTCTAAGGAGGTTCCCTGATCACTACCTGAGGACAGAGGAGAGTGGCGTGGAACCAGCTGGAGGGTCACAGGAAAGCTTTCTGGACCCTAAAGCTTTTCCTTTTGCTCTGCCTTTGAGAGAGTAAACACAGACCATACACAGTCAGAAGTTATTTTTAAAATTTTCTTAATCTATATTAAGAAGAATAAATGGAATTCTGCAAACAAAGCAACGTGAGTTCTTTTATTCCCTATAAACAATGGGGTTTACATTTAAGTGCTTATATGACTTTACTACACCTCAGGTCACAATTTAATCTCTCTTTAATTTAATGCCCAATTTAATCTCAATACGACAGCTAACAATTAAGAGAATGCATGTGGAGCCACTTACTGTTTGATTGTATTGGTCATGTATCGACGTCGGATACAGTACTGTTTTCCTGTAGATCATAAAACTTCAGAGCAAAAGATTGCACAGTTGAGAGAAATGTCTACTGTTCTCAGCAGTTTTCAAGATTAGGACTTTAATGAGCCATGACTGGGTACATGCATGTATGTGTTGCAAAACCCTTATAGTTTTAATAATATAATTAACAAAATGTTCTAGAGTGGACATTTTCAATGCATTACTTCAGGTACAACACACTTTTCTATATTAAAATCTCTGTCCAAAAAGCAGAGTCTGTAATAAAACCTTTATATACACTGATCTTTCACAAACTTTCTATTTTTACGGCATACTCTGACCATGCAAACAAGGAAGGGCCAGAGGTCCCAAACATCAGTGTACACATGCAATGCCTTGGCAGAATATGGGAACAGCCACCCGGGCTCGGACCTTGAGTCCATCATTTATTTGCTCTGCTTCTTCCTCTTAGCTAGTGCAAATCCACCATTTCCAACAGGATAAATGAGAAAAAACATCTCAGCCAGGTTGTGTATTGTAGAGGTGGGAAAGTCATGCTTTGTAGGAAAGCAAGCACAGGCTCTGCTCTGTGTTAGCCATGTTTGCAGATTTCCATCGGTTTAAGCCTTTCATAGATTTAAATCCATGCATGTGCCTTATCCAACCCAACTGCAGCAGGATTATTTCTAATGCACAACTTTGCCTTGACCTTATTTGTCATGTTCCAGCATTTCTCGATACAAACCTTAAAACTAAAATAAAATTACATTACATTTTAAAAATCACACTCTGAGTGATTTTATATAGTAAGCTATTTATTTTAAAACAAGATTAAATATTGCACCTCACTGAAATATTTTCTCTTAGCAGAGAGCACTCAGATGGAAAATTTCATACATTTCAACTGATTTTTTGCCTGAATGGTTTTCACATATTTTTCTAAAACCTAGTTGTGTCAAATGATTTATTCTCCTCTAACAATATGGTACAAGTAGCTAGGAAGATGCAAGTGCTGAAATGGTTGACGGCAGTTGGCCAATTAAGTGCTCTACAGTATTCTGATTTTTTTTGTGCTTGCACATACTAATCCTTTTTTTAATGTATTGAGGTTCTATCCAGCAGAAAGAATGAGCTAACTGCAAGGCATGCCACATGAGGAGTTTGAAAATGTACAGCAACATGCTCGTATCCAGGGGAGGTTTAGCCAAGTGTGAAGTATAAAACATATCTAAGAAGAAGCGAAAGCCGAGGGGAGGGAAGGAAGTCTGGCTGGGGCTGCGGGGCGCCCCAGGAAACAGGGGCAGGCGCTGCCTGTCCTCACTAGCTGTAGGAGGGCACCGAGCACGAGGAGCTGGCCAGGAAAGATGCCTTGCTCGGCCTCTGTCTCATCAACTAACGAGGGGCAACCCACGGGAAGTCTCCCTGCTGACCTGCAGCACATCACGAGAGGAGGCGGGTAGTGCTGCTGCCATGTCGCCATGCAGAGCGAGGCAGCTTCACTCAGCACAGCTCTGCTCGTTCCAGACTCCTCCAGTGGGGCTTTTTCTGCTGCCTCATTTATCTCCAGCTCATGAACTCTATGACTAGACAAACTCTTCCTCAGAAACATCACTCTGTCCCAAGAACAATTTCTTGGTCCCAAGAAAAAAACAGACAATATAAAATGTGGTTAACTATTCTTATCTGTATTGGAGGGGTCTGCATTGGAATGGTAAGAAAGGTGGTGCTGGGTTGCTGGGTTTCAAATACTGTACAGAAGTAGTAAGAAGTAACACATATGTACAATACAAGAGGAGTGATAGCAGCAGACTTTTGTAAGCACTAAGTCTGCTAAAAGCCAAAAAAAAAAAAAAATCTTGTTTTATGTGGAATTTTTTCAAAACTTTAACCTTTGTGAGTTTTTTAAAAAAATCAACATATTTTTCAGAAAGGTTTCCACTGAATCACACCTTGCTTCTTCTGCAACCTTTTCCTCAGCCTTACTGCTCATGAAGTAACCCCCAAAACATTTGGTAGGTTTCTGGGAAGCAAAAATAAAAAAATAAAATTTAAATGATAAAAAACTAAACTCCAATTTCAGAACCTCTGTCCTACTCAAATTGCTCATTAGGGAAGAGACACAAACACTTGTCAAGTACAGGGAAGACACCAAACCTCTGAAGGCCAATATGGAAGACAAAATGCTGTGAAGAATGCTGAAACGATTTACAACCCAGACCAAATGTATTTATTACATATCACTTTATCTAATTCCTCGCCTGGTGAAGTTATCGCTGCCTTCAGCATTGGGTGTTGATGACAGAAGTATTACCACTACTGCTACATATCAAAACATTGCTATAATTTCTCTCACAGATCTATACCAGTCACAACAGGTCGCTGTGATTTTTCCAGATAAAAAACCTGCAAGAAAACTGCTTTTTTTCTTGTTAGCCAGCTGGAGTAAAAGCAAGTGACAGCCAGAATGAACAGACACTTGTGGCAATTTCAATGAGAGGCTCTTAATTACAAGTCACAAGAGTAGGGGTCATCTCCTCTGAGGCCGGTACATTTAAATGCTTCCCTCTTGGTTACACCATTTCAAGAAAATGTATTTGCCTATTTAGGACTTAAAATTAAATAAATAGAGTCAGCAAACAGGGTCCCCATATTTTTTAAGGTATAAATTTTTGCAAGTTACAGCTGCAGCTTTGACCTTTTGGAAAGAGTCTGAGTTCTAGCTAGTATGTGTAAAAATGAAGAGATATTTATTAGCATTTAAGGACTACATCTTTGAGAGCTATGCATAAAATAACATCACTTCACCACTCTGTTGCTGACATGGGTGCTGATGCTCCTAAAGGGAAATGGCTTTCTGGGTTTGGGCAGGCCCAGCAGACTCCCTTCTCCCCCACTGAGAGCGGGAGGGGTGGCCAAGTGAAAGCCTTGCTGGTGATGGGAAGCAACTGCACGGCAATGATCTGCTGTTTCCACCTAACTCTGGTACAAGCAAACAGACAAGAGAAGGTCAGCTGAAAGAGGTATCTGAGGTGACACTGCCTTCAGGCTGTCCATGCTGGAGAAGCACACACCGCACTTTGCTCCCAACCTGGGCCGTGGCGCAGCTCTTGGTGGGATTCTCTCCTTCCACAACACCCTCCTGTTCCCAAAGAGAAGCAATATTCCCAGCATTGCTGGTGGACTTCACCAGCTTTTAGTCTGGTCCTTCTCTGACGAGGTCTAACTGCTAAAACAGGAGGAAAATGGGAGCAGACATTTTAGCGTTGATGATGAACTGCAGCCCGAGTGAGGGCAGTGGTGGGAGAAGGCCAGGAAATCTTTGCTGGGAGGGAATGCTCCCAAGAGCGAGGAGGATGAGTTTTGTGCTCATTCAAATCAGACCTGGGTGAGGAGCTCATGAAAACAAATTTTCAATACATTTCACTCATTTTCTTCTGATCGTGAATCTGTCACCTCAAGTGTATTCCTTACTTGAACCAGAACTGGCTTGCTAGACCAAGACATGGCTCTCTACTTCTGGGTACAGATTTATTAGGATTACAACCCTGTCTGAGCGGCATGATATATGCTACTGAATAAAGGAGCGATTAGAGTTACAGGCTTTGTATATCAAGCATAATACAAAAATATTTTCAGTCAGTACAATAGTACTACCTCCCCTTTTTGAACATAATTCAGTCCAAATTACGTATATGGAAAAAAACAGAGTTGCTAAGGATGATTTATTAATTGTACGTAACACTCCTGAAGGCAGACTGGGAACGGAATTCAGATGGATGGACACAGAGGAGGATTAAGCTGATAATGGCAATGCACAGTGCAACTTCTCAGTCACACTCTCATCACATGAAATTATTTTTCACAGATGATATTTATACAATAGCAGGAACTGTCCTATAGTTTCTCTCTTAAGCATTGTAGAAACTGAAATGTTGGCTTTCTGCAAAATTCTTTCATATCAAAATTTAACAACTAAGCACAGTATTCCTAAATCTAATTCCTAATTCCATAAAGGTCATAAAAATGCTCAAGTGATTTGACTGGGAAACTTGCTCTTTGGTTAAATTGTGTAACATCAGGGCTAGATCGACCCCTTTCTGTATTAAAAAGGAAAAAAAGGAAGCAGCCAAGAGAAGTGTGAAAAATTCCACAAGAGATCACACTTTTGCTACCTGAAAATAAATGTCAAGTATGGCTTTTTTTTTTTTTTTTTCCTATGAGATTTAAAAATTTCTGTCGTAGAGCTTACTTTAGCTCATGATTTATGAGTACTGGGAAGAAGTGTTCTGCATTGGTCTGGCTTATCCATTAACTGGCCATGTTGCTATTTCTTGCATTTTCCCTGCATTGGCCATTGCCAGAGATAGGATGCTGAAATAAACAGGCCATGCTCTGGTCCATCAAGGCAACTCTTCGCTCAAGGACAAGAAAATCCTCTTACTCAAAGTAGGAGGACAGAGCACATTGTCAAAATGCACACAGCAGTTTCAGGGATTAGAACTCTTTGTAAAAAAATAAGATCTAAACATAAGCAGGGAAATTTCAAGTAAGAAGACTGTAACTTTGGATATACACACCTGACCTCTGGTGTGGTGTGGTATAGGTTGTCCTCTACAACTAGGTGAAACACCACACATAAAATTAATGTTAGATTTACTTGTACTGCAGTGTGTGGAGGTACTCAGCCAAGGCTCACACAAATGTGTCTGTCATCAGCTCTGCCATTGTGTCCGAAGAGGAGCAAGGATTGGTATGAGAGCCATGAATGGACTGCAAAGTATTTTAAATTTGTAAATAGAAGGAAATCCCAACCACATTACCAAACACACAAGCAACCCTCAAAGAACTAAACTAAAGCACCTCATGTCTCTCAGCTGGGGCGTACACCAAACTGTGAGGGCCTTGGAAGGGCCATTACAGCATAGCAGAGACCTCAGCGTTCTGTCCTACCAGCACCTGCCCCTAACTCGATTTCTAAACAATCTTTCTTCCAACAGGAACAAGGAAAGACCAAAGAGGAATTTCATATTAGTAATTAAACCTGAAAGGAAACTCACACTCTTTGATCCTTCCAGGTACATGTGCTGGACTGTTCCCTTGCAATTAACATATTTTGGAGAGGCAGAGGTGGAAGAAAGGCTACAGATGTGATTAGACAAAGAGCTGGTCCCCGTTACTGTTGCAGATGGTGGAAGCAGAATCCTCTTTCTTTTTACACTATCAATTAAGCAATGTTGCCAAACCCACATCAGCTTCTCAGTCAAACATTTAATTTCTCAGCAGTCTGTGTGAAGTTTGAAAGCTACAGTATGTTCTGCCAGCGTCCTCCAGAAAGCTGCTTTGCATTGTTTTGCTTAAATGGCTACAAAAGTGCTGTCAAAGAGACACTGTCAACTGCAGCTTTTGTGTTTATGTCTTTTTACTTCTGAAAAAAAAAAAAAAAAAAAAAAAAAAAAAAAAAAAAAAAAAAAAGAAGAAACAAACAAAACCTCTTGGAGTTGAAAGAACTGATTTCTGCTTGTTTTATCAGTCCTTTTTACATTCTTTTGGCAGACATTGGATTTCCCTCTCTGCTATTCACAGCGCAAGCATATTCAATATTGAATAGACCTTTTTGACAGTTTTGAACCTGTTCCATAAGATTCCAAATGCACTGATTCATGGGGACTTGCAAAGTTCCTACAACATAAAAAAAAAAAAAAGTCTATCCTGCCTCAAGAATTGTTTTGCATCAGGATAATTTAAAACTTCTGCTCCTTCATCTGTATGATTTCTCAAAGCCAGCAAGAACACTTTCATAAATGATTTGTCTAACTTACAGAGAGGGATACAACGATAAATACTCACTGTCTAGAAGTCAAGAAAATCTAATTACGTGCAATATTATACAGGCTCTTCTGCCTTTCAATACCAAAATGGGGGCAAAATGCTGGTCTCTGAAAAGATAAAGTCCACAGATTCTCATATTTTAATGAGCACCAGTGAGAACCCACCACTGAACACACACATTCAATCACACATGCTGCATTTCAGTACTATGGTTGCAGATATTTTTATTATTATAGCTCCACAGTTTGTCATATTTGGAGTTTCCCAGCAGCCTGGGGATATTTTCTTCCTTGAGTATCCCCTCCACTCCCCTAACGCTGCCTCTCTGAAAACTAATGCCATGGCAGTAGTATTACTTATGGTTAAAACTGCTCCTGTTTTCCTACTTCAGGGGATAACTCCAGCCTGATCTTCACTTTGGAGAAGCAGATGTGAATCTGTGTAAATTAATAAATGACAATACTGATGATTAGAGTAATGTGTTACAAGTCTAAACGTGGGGCAGCTATTCTCAGTCACTTACAAACAGAGAGAGTGGTGGTTACATTTTCTGTTCCATGGCCAGTGTAAAGGAAAGAAATAAAGCAGTGGTTCCCAATGTGTTGTCCACAGATCCACTGGAGTCTGCCGACTTCTAATTCCCACATAAAGCAGTTAAGTCTACGGTCACTGAGCTTAAATTCAATACACAAGAGCCCACATGTTCTAGTGGAAAATTTTTCTGTAGCCCACAAACAAAAACCGGATGAAAACTCCTGAATACTAAAGCACATACAAGTCGAGCATTAGATCTCTCACATATGTCCTCCCAGAAGAAAACTCCCATAGAAAGCACTAGGAATTAAATCTATAGAAATGTAATACAGCTCTATGGAATTTCCTCTGAAGGCCTATAGAATTGAGTACAGCAGGGAGTCCTTTTCAGAGCCGTTTTTTCATACAACTTGCAGAAGGATATAATTCTAATGAATGGTTTTTTAGAAAAAGTCATAGAATGACAATAATCTCCTATTAAATTATTTTCCATAGGAGTATTGACAGCAATAGCTATTAACATTATTTTATAAAACTGAAGAGATATATTGATCAGTGGATCCATTCTGCACTTCTGACACAGAGAACTCAGACGATTTATGTTGCTATTCATTGTCAGGCAGAGGGTTTTGTTCTTTCTTTTTTAAAAACATCTGGAGACCCATGAATAATTACTTTAATTAAAATAAGAGACTCTTTTATGTGCCCTCCTTGGCAAGAACTTTGCCTTCATGATATCTGGCAAGTCCACTACTGCTGCTGTATAAATACAGCAATGTTTATTGGTCATTTGATACTTTCCATGGATTTTTTGTGATTTAAGCTATCATCTCCCCTGGGAATTCCCAGCTCTTGGACTTTGAGCCTCCCCAGGTCACATGGAAAGGAGCAGTCAGTACAGTAGGGCTGGGATGGCTCTGTGATGACCAAGGGACTGGCTCCATACCTGTGACAAACCTGGGCAGAGCACAGTTCCCACAGAGCCAGTGAGGTAGAGGCAGCCAAAGGGAAAAAGGAGAGGGAACATCCCTTTTGTTTGGAGGTGGCAGAGAGGAATGCCGTGGCTGAGGAAATCCCACTGCCTCTGAGGGAAGGTTTGTACTCCTCTAAGACTTGATCTGCAGGGAAACTGCAATAACAATAAGTATTTAGGGATAACAGGAGATCCATCCATCTCCCCACTAAAGGACACAGAGGAATTTCAAACCAGGAACACCATCAAGGTCAGAAAATCTGTGGGAAGACCTACACAGGACTGAAGAAAATTAAAGCCAAGTGCTCTGCTCTGGAAGCTGGCCAGCCCCACAGCAGCACAGTGCCAGAAGACATCCATCCTGAGATGGACCCTCTGCTTCAGTTAATTAAGTAAACCTCAAGCTTTCCTTCTAAAACCTGATTTTCTTGTTTCAAAAAAAGTCTCCCTCCATCTTTTTTTCGGCCCTTTGCAATGATCCAATTTATAGAACTTGTTCTACCTTTTCCTTTACTTTCTGCCATACAGTGTTATCTGCAGTTGTCCAAAGGACCATAACCCATGTGGGGCACAAGAAGGCACTTGTGCTAAGGTGTGGGTGACAAAGGAAAGGGGGAGAAGAGGGGAGAATACAGGCTCCAGACTGTCCTGAAGGTGAACGCAGGCACTCAAAGGCAGATTCAGAACATAGGATCAGAAAGAAGAGCCTTAAGTCAAACCTTAGTGGGTTGTATGTGCTTATGAAAAATATACATCTTCATTACAGCCAGGGATACTTGATCCATTTATCTCACTTTTTTTTGTTTAGAAAAACAAAAGCATTTTTAGAGTCCCTGCATATATTCAAGGAACAACAAACCAACAGTTCACTTATTCTGGCTTCAGTTAAGTTAACTGAGGGACATAGAAAACTGAAAAATCACTATATCATTTTGCAAGAGCATGCTTTTGTTTGCAAGGAGTTATTGCTATAGGGCTAGATCAAAAGGATTGATGAAGACTGCAGCAAGAGTGGTCTAGAGGAGCATCCTCTGCAAGAGGAACACCACATAATTGAGGCACAAGGATCAACTCCAAAGCACCAGGCATTGATGACAAGGTTATTTGCCAAAATGAATAGCCCTGAGATCAAAAGACACTGGCTTGTTACAAAATTGCTTTGATAGAGGGGGAAGGAGGAACATGCGCAGCTGGTGCAGGCTTACACAGGGCTTTACGAATGGAGTAGCCTGGCACAGAGGTTGGAGAATAGCTGTTGTGCCCTTGCTCAAGGGGTGCTATTCTGCTCTCAATGCACCTGCGCGTGGTCAAGTGTAAGTTTTGCCAGGAGCAGGTTCAGCAGGTGGTAAGAACACCCAGAAAGGGAGTTGGCAAAAAGAGTTCTTGCACTGGAAATCCAGATTCATCGTGACTTTCCCAGGCAGACAGGCTCAAAGAGACTGAAAACGAGGGTCTACAATAAACAGGCTGTCACTTGGTACTTGAGAGAGTGGAGTCTGAGGCTGAGCCTACCTAAGGGCTTGAGGAAGCTGCCAAGCACGGTTAAGGTAACATCCGCTGGACCAAAAATGAAGGAGACAAGCATCTGCAGACAGGCTTCCAGTCCCAGAAACTCCTCCCGCCCCAACCTTCTCCACTTTTAGTTGAGAAGTATGGTGGAAAAATTGTAATGAAAAAAACCCTACATGCTTTGTAGCGCAGGGTTTTGTGAAGTGATTAAAAAGTCCTGCAGAAAATATCAAGTCTATTTGGGTTTGACTATTTTCTCTAGATCCTCATTAGTTTTATCCTTATCATCGCCTTTAATGCTTTCCCATAGTGAGGTGGCAGAGTCAATCTTGTAAGGATCTATCAGACAAAAGCAAAAACCTGGTGAAGGAAATGGTGTTTCTGCCTTTGATGATGCAAATATATCTTGAAAGAATTTTTTTTTTTCTTTTATTTCTTGTTGTCTCCTCAGGTGTCCTTCATTTTGTCTTCTTTTCCCTCACTTACCTAAATATTGGCTTAGTGTAGGGAAGCAAAATATTCAACTCCACCAAATTTGGGGAGCTGAGAACCATGAGCACACGCCTGACTCTGTGGTTGTTTGGTTTTGTGGTTTGGTTTTTGTTTTGTTTTGTTTTGTTTTGTTTAAGAAAAATGCCTGTGCTCTACATGCTAAATCCTAGCCCCACAGAAGTCAGTGGCAAAATTCCTAATGCCTTACTTCCCTGGGAGCAGGATTTGGCCTGACAGGAATGGACAGTAGCTAAGCCTGCCACCTCCCATCCCTGGAGATCTTCCCAGGGCAGCAGTAATCAAAATAATTCATTTGCAGTTCTAAGCCTTTGATGCATGACTGCTGAGAAAGAAGATTTGCGAAAGCTGTGACAAACTTACACCTCAGCTTTCAGAAAAGGAGAAAAAAAATCTGTTACTGGAAAATTTGCCAATTTTTTCCCTCTAGCCCTTAATGCACAGCAATCCATTTGACCATATAATTATTACTTAAAGAAAAGGAGTTAGTACAAGAAGTGTAATTTATGGGGATGAATGAGGAAACAGATGAGAAATACAGAGGAAATATTAGAAGAAAAATACAGAAATAACATATAAACATTGCTGTATACTGCTGTCAAACCTAAATCAAAGTCATAAAGGAAAAATTAGACGTTTGTGTACACAGATTATGCCACCATCAGTTTTTGTTGGAGCAGGAAGAATCTTGGCAATCAAGATTATCTGATAATTACCTTTCTTAATGCATTAAATTCACTCAGCTTCACCTTCAGGCATTTAGCTGAAGAAAATAATGACATACATCCTCATGTTTAATGGTTAAACTCTATTTCCAAGAAATCTATTACATGTGGTGTCAACTAGAAACCCACACAATAAAACATCTTTAAAAGATGTACTGATAGAAAAGAATGGTGTTTTGTAACATAAATAGCAGTTGTTTGCATCAAAACATTTTAACGTGCAGGCTTTATTAATACTAATGAAAGTTTGATTGTCTTTGTTAATTACCTCCCCGCCCTCCTTTGTCAGGATCAGCTGCAGAACAAACCTTCTCCTGCCAGCATCTCAGGATGCATTAGACCTCATTAAACATCATTTTTAAATGAACATTTCATTTAAAAGAGATTAATTTTTAAAGTATGCTAGTGCTTGAAAACGAATCTGTGAAATTATACAGTTGTAGAAGAATACATTCACCTCCTAATTCACCAGTATTTATATACAGATAAGTCCAAGTGATGCTACTAACGCTGTTTTGAGACTCTATTTGAAAGAGACTTTTCCAAGTGGCTGACCCCCTTCCCACAGAATGTCCAAACTAGCCTCAGGCCAGTAAAGAGCTGAACATACATCATCTTCCCAGTCATATAAGGTCTGGAAAGAATAAATTTAATCTGAATCTGCTTTTAAACCCTTTCTACATATGAGGACACAACCCTCACAGGCATCATCTCCAAGACAAAGTCCTGGCAGCATGAGCCTGATCTCAGGGGAGCAGATGCTCAGGCCAGCACGTTCCCCAGCTGCTGGAGACCTCCTTCCCAGCACACTCCTTTCCCAGATCCTATCCACTGCTATTTCTAAAGGAGTTACGGAGTTTTACCTTCAAATACTTTCCAGGTAGTTGTTGGGGTATTCTGGGTGTCTGAATTGGTCACAACAGGCAGGAACCAGCCTCCTGATATGGCTTACTACCATCATCTAGTTAGCATGGGAGAAGAAAAATGGACCACTGATATTTTTAAAATACAGAAAGAAAAAACATATTTACATAAAGTTTGAGTTGGCCTTACAGAAAATTTTGGACTGACCATTTTTTTTCTTAACGAATAAATAATTTGTTACTGGGAAAATGGTCATTTTGACTTGAGGAAAGGCTGAGAGAACTCGGTTTGTTCAGCCTTGAGAAGAGAAGGCTTAGGGGAGACCTTATCCTCATATTCCAGTATTTAAAGGGTGGCTACAAAGCAGATGGAGACTCCCTTTTTACAAGAAGTCCCATGGAAAAGACAAGGGATGATGGGTACAAGTTACTCTTGGGGAGATTCCAACTGGACACAAGAGGAAAATTTTTCACAATGAGAACAGTCAGACACAGGAATAATCTCCCCAGGGAAGTGGTGGGTTCCCCAACATTGGGCACTTTAAAGATTCAGCTGGACGAGGTGCTGGGCCAGCTTGTCTAGACTGTGCTTTTGGGAGAAAGGCTGGACCAGATGATCCTTGAGGGCCCTTCCAGCCTGGTATTCTGTGATTCTGTGATTCTAAGTGAGGTTTCTGTTTTTAGCATGCATAAATTCACATGCTTTGAGAAGAACTTGAGAAGATAGTTCTTCCCACCTGGATGCCTTTTATCTGATGATAGGTTTCCTCTACAGTGTAAATTAGACCCCTCTGAGACCAAAGGACCAAGAAATTTAAGGTAATTCTTCTCAAACAAGTGGGCTGTGGACTGTGCCATGTCTCCAGCGAACCCCACTGAAATATGGAGATTGAAATCTATCAGTCACACCAATGTGAATAACTGCTTTAATAGCGTATAATGAAATAGAATATGTTACAGGATTTGGGAAAAGAAATTAAAGATTACTAGGACAGCTTATTTTCTCCTGTGCTAATATAAGTCTGGTGACTCCCACAGGACTACTGCCTGACATGGGCCTTAATTTAAGTCAACTCTTCAGGAGAGTCTGGGAGTACACATGGAAATTTTATAACTTTGCTGGTCTCATTGAAGCTGATGAGATTCAGGCATTATCTTTGGGCACAACAAATACTAAAATGTACGCTGAATTGGATTTCACTTGTTATCATTTTAAAGTGTTCTTGTTTGTTTTTTTCAATGTGGACTGCTTAATTAGAAACACAGGTGCATTCACTCTGCTGTATTTTGCTTCTCAATTTAAAAAGCTAATTTAAAACTACTGATACAAAGTAAAACAATTACTTGCTGTTTAATTGGTTTTACTAAGAGTCATTTTAAATTAATACATGTTTTTTGGGAATCCATTAATTCATTTTAATTACACAATACAAATATTTATATGTTAAGCAAGCACCCATAAAATGAATATAGGAAAGGAATAAAGGTGTTATCAGTTATTAAATATCACTTCAAGTTACTTGAGGAATGGACAGCCTCTGTCACTACCGTAATTGTGTCAGTTACTAATGATCGGCCATTATAAATAAGATTTTCCCTTCTCTTTTATGTTATCATTTTAGATATTTGTTGTACAGACTGACAGACCAACAATTCAAATACTTTATCTGTGACTCAGAGCATAATTCTACCCTACCAAAGTCAAGACTCCAATGTATTTTTCCATGGTCAACACCTACACAGTTACAAATTACCAGTAAAGTGGAGGTGAGTAGTCCTGACAAGCATGTGTCAGAAACATTTTGTGCTCCACTTGGAAAAGCAAAACTTGGCCCAAGAGAGGCTGTTTATCAGCAATGCTATGCAGCACTTTGGCTACAGAAATGCCCCAGTAGCTTTCCTTGAGCTCTTATGGATTGTGCTGGCAACCAAAAGCCATTTTTATCACATAGTTACTTGCAGTTTATGATCACATATTATCTGCATATGTAGCGGCATTATCTCTCTCTTGTGCAGGATTCACAGAGAATGCCATTAAGTCGGTCCTTCAGCTCTCTCAGGTAAAACGGCCACATTTAAAGCTTGATTCGGTGCACATTAGTTACTTAAGCAGATCCCCTTGAGTTTACTGCAGGAGAAAGGCAACCCGGATTTGGTCATTAAATTTTGATTCTTTTTGCTCATCTTATTCACACAGTAAAAAAAGGTATTTGTATCATTTTTCTTTTCAATGGATGGAATAAAATTAGCTGCATAACAAGCACCCTCGATCACGAACTATATAAAACAATGCATTTATTCTGAATTCCAAATACACAAAAGAAGTAAGACGGTGGATGAGAAAATAAACCTGCCAAAAAAAGAAAGGGTCCAATTTTCCATCCGTAGTACAGATCATATTCCTAAAATGGCTGGAGTAGTCTAAAAATATTATTCTAAGGGGGATATCCAGCCAGTGCATCTGAAGTACCTACCTTAATCGCTGACTGACTGGGATTTTAGGCACCTGCACCAAGGGGCACTGAGCAGGGGCAGGCAGGTTCATCTCATATAACTGCTTAATCTTTAATGCAGTTAATGGAAAACCTGAAGAATCACAGAGAGCAATCCAATCTGTCTAATGTATGCATTTCCTTCTTCCCAACAGCTATATACAAAATTTAAGTGCCTCTAGACAGCAATCCAATCCACTAAAGTTAAACATAAGAATAGTCATACTTCAGATGAGACCACAGGTCCATCCCAGGCAGAGTCCTGTCTTCTAGAGTGGCCAGCCCAGCACTCCCATTCACTAACTATTTGCAAATGAAGGGGGTTTTGAGCAAGAGGTGTTTTTTATAGATTTACTATCCCCTCAGTGGGCTTCCTTCTGATGAGAAGATGAATGTCTGCCTCTTTGAAGTTATAAGGAAGCAATAGGAAACACCAGGTGCTGTTCTCTACCATAGATCCAGGTCTTCTAGCTCTCATCACCTCTGAGCATGCTCATCAATCAGATCAGCGGCAGTGGGGCTCTGCTTTTGCATACTAGTCTCAGGACAAAAGGGGGTGGCCCTATGTTCTAGGCATTGGGGGCAACTGAATCAACCTCACGAGAAAATGCTCTCTCCAGGAGATAATCAGATTGTGAGGACTTTGACTTTCTTCCCAACACTGCAGGTGGGCATAGACAGCTCAGGAGGCAGCCAGAGAGGAGCTCAGACAATATCTCACCCCCACCGAACACCTTGCACCAGCTGGGTAGGCAGCAACTCTTGCATTTTGGGCCACGTGTCCTACGATATATGCCCGTTTTATGTGACATCATCAATGGCTACAAAAAAATCCAAATGCAAAACAAAGGACTCAGTGCTGGCTATAAGGCTATGGGCCCAAAGCAATTTCAAATTATGTAGGGAATTAGCAAACGAATTTAGGTGCCTACCAGGTCAGACAGTCCAGGGCAGCCGACTGGACTGGATTGCAGTCTGAGACCCTGGGCAGAATGGATTCCAGCCAATATTAATAATTGCTTTACTAGTGGTTAATTGAGGTTCTTTGTTTAGTATCTCCAAATTATAATTTAGGGTCTGAGGCATCTGTCATTTTCTTTCATGGAAAATGAAAGCACCTGGATGACAGTATTGCTATTTTTCAGCTCTTGTTAAGACAAACCAGTTTTGAGATCTCAGGGTCTGTAACATGCTTATTCTATGTAGTTCCATGTATTCCCTGTTTTTTTGGTCCTTTGGAAATGGTCAGAACCATGAATATACTCTGGGTCACCACCCTTCACCAGGGGGAATCATTCATCAAAATTGCAACCGATTTTGTTTACATTAAAAAGGAGAACTCTACACCACTATTTTTCCACTTTATTTATGCAACAATGTAAAAGCCCAAACCAACTCAAAATTATGCAAAATTCTAGGATACGAAGCATCTAATTAGATTCTGATTTTACTGCTTCCTAACACTCTCAGTCAAAATAGGCAGACTATGAAGAACGTGAAATAATTGCAATAATGATCAGATAAAATGCACTGTACTTGATTTTAGAGTGGTTTGGGGCTAAATCTATCTTTAGCTTTTCCCCATGTTATAAAGGCCCATTTAGACTAGTAATACCAAACCCCAATTCAGGGGAATGCACCAGCCAGCTAAGTGGAAGTCAAAGTTGCAGGGGTGGTTGGAGTATTTCATTCCTTTCGTGCATGAGAAACTCCTCTGCCTAAGAAACAGCAGATACTATTTGATATCTTGGAACCTCTGGCAGAGGTTCATGGAAAGCAGTGGTAAAAAATACTGATCTGAGCCCTGCTTTGCTGAATTTTAATGACTATATATCAAGATAAGAGAACTTTAATTGCTTATACCTGTGCAACATTTCATGAGATCTAGTATAAGCCTTAAGTTCAATCCATTTGCTCTTAAAATCAGCTTCTTAAATAAATTTTTTTTTAAAACCCTCAGCTCAGCTGTACTCTTTTATCCTTTATTTATGCTTTGTTTAAAATTACCAGAGTTGATAAAACTGAGTGCGGCTGCTTTGCACCTTTCAGAAGATGTGTGCACATTAAACATATTGGCAATATTTATTTATTCTGCCATCTGTCCCACTCTCCCCACATTTTCAACAGTTTGGCCTAGAGAGGGCCAAAAATCACCTGAGCATCATAAAACGAGTCCCCGGCTGTCAGCGTAACACATTGAGACCACAGCTGCTGTCCTGCTGCCTGATTTAATGAGGTTCCTAAAGTACGTGGACAAGTATTCGGGCTCTTGGTTGCCATGGCGATGGGAGCGGGAGCTTTGAGCGGGTGTCAGCAGCATCCCGATCAATATGAATCAGCTGCCGGCCCATCAGCCGCGGCGATGCGGTGGCCACGGCAGTACAGACCCAAGCCCGGCCTCTTTGCCTGCATGGGCACGCTGGCGCATGCGAGGTGGATGAGCAGCTCACTGCTGGCTCGGCCTCGCCAAACCGGGCTGTGGCTCAGGACACGGTATCTGTCGAAGGAGCAAAACTCTGCACTGAGATAAATGTGCTATTTTTTGCTCTGACTGCTCAGCCTCTCATTATTTTGTAAACCTTGTGTTTCTTATTCCCCCTCCAAACTCGATCACGCAATCAAGTACCAGGAGAAACTTTGTCAATAACACGTTCCCCAAAGGAAAAGGATTCTTCCAAACTTGACCCAGACATCTCTGAATTTCCCATCGCTTTTCACAGCATGTTACTATACTAGAATAGCAACATTTAGCATCCACATTCCCGAGGCCAAATGATTTTTACTGAGTCAATTCACCTGTTTTCACAAGACAAACATTCATGCGCAATCTGTGTTTCATGTAGATGTTTCCTCACCCAGAAAGAACCGAAAATCAGGGTAGCAATCCAGTGACAGAGAGCAAACATGTCATACCAGATAATTCAGGTAGACTTCCCACACATTTCCACCACAGCAGACAGGGACAGGCTTTTTCCCCATAGTTTAAAATACACTTAAACAGTTTAGCTTTTTTCTCCAGTGCAGAGACATGAAAGGTGTAATTTAGCTATTTAAGTGTACCCAGAGGACTCAAACCTGAATGTAAGGTGGACTCAATCACCCCCCAACAGTTAAACATATCTTAATGATCAGTTCAAATCTCCGTTTACCACCTGATAGCCTTTCCAGATTATTCTTCAGATCCAAAGGAAGAAGCTTCTTGCCCCTTTCCCACCCCTTCTGACAAGCACATCCAGACATTATCTTTCATCCCCGAATATTAAAGACCAAACAGCACCATATCAGACAGATTAGTCACACATGTTTACATTGCATTGGCCATACAACTTAGCTTGTCCTCAGATGGATATTAACAATAAAGCAAACAGTTACAGTGTGTAACAACCAAAGTGTGTAATCAAGAGCTCCGAACAAAGAGAGGAAATTAAAGTGTTTGGAGTTTAAGTAGCACGTAAAGCAGTGTAAGATGTCACCAAAGTTGGTACCAAGTGGCATTTAAGAAAGTATCATGTTAAGTCTCAAAAAACGGTATAAATATTATGCAAGGATAGGTGGAAAAGCACATCATAATGACAAAAATGTAGTCCTGCCAGGAATCACCTTAGAAAATAGGATCCACATTTCAAGCAAAGAAATTCCCCAAATAACCCACTCCTCTCCATATGAAAAAGCATCAATAATAAGACCTGTTCCTGACATGGTATTTTGTCACTCATTAAATCCTCTGCATCCAGAGAGGGAAAAAAAAAATTCCAAAGGAATTCACATGGGGAGTAGGAATTTCCTTCTGTAGAAACTAATAACATAATTTTTGCTACAGTTCTGAGCAGATGTTACAGCTTAAGATGCTCACCAAAATGAAGCTTTCAGTGCTAAGCCCTTAGGAACTATGTTGCACAAGCGAAGCACTCCGGACAGCATGGTACATGTCACTATGTGGTATGTCACTCATTTAAGTTGGGTAATAGTGCAAACACGGCAGACAAAGCCTACGCATTTGATTTACAGCTAGCAATTTATTTTATGCAATTTACCACAGCGAGAGGTATCATTAGGGATTTCTTACAGACTGGATTTCCTCATCAAAATGTTAACGTCTTCAGAGACAGAGCGTTGTTTTGTAAGCTTTCACGTCTAATTTTCCTGTGGCACCTAGGGTGGCCAATGGACGTCAACAACTTGTAGTATCGTTTCAGTTAAAGGAATTTGTGACTTGGAGCCAATCCCAAACATGCTGATCTACCAAACAAAATCCACTGATCTCCTGGTGCTAACTACCAGTCCTGGTTAGTCTTAGCAGTCACAGCAAGAGGAGATAAAAGGCAAAGGCACATCTACAGTCCCTCCAGTGAGAAGTGAAGCATTTCAGCAGTGCACCACAGTGATGCAGCTCACACTGGCAAACCTGTTCTTGGCAAGAAGCTACTTCTGGCATGGCGCTTCATTTAGTACTTTTCAATCAAATTGGGCTTTATGGCATCTTTGTGACATCTTTGGCTTACTTCAGGTCATTGGCATGGATTAAATTAGAAAAAAAGAACCTACAATTCAATTGGAAACAGCACTAAGGGCTGGTAACACCCTGGAATCACATGGGCTTCGGTGGCTGGTCATGAAATGATACACTCAGTACTACACAGCACCCCACTGAGTCCATTCATGCTTGCAACCCAAGGACAGTACCTGGCTCCACCAGGCAAAGTCAAGGCTAGAAGATCAGATAACATAACCTGTCCACTCAACAGGATGTTGATACTACTCAGATTGCCCAACCTATCAAAATCGTGTTGGCTCTACCTGACAGCTTGTGTAGTATTTTCATGATGGCCAATCCTCATTTAAACAAGAAATAAAACCAATGAAGCTGACCTTCTTGTCATTTCAAAGGCAAAAAAGTCTGTTTTACTGAACTCAGGGGAACTTGGTTTGAGGTTCAGAATAGGTCTGAAGGAAAGGTAACATATTCCTAACAAAAACTGACTCAGCTGCCCAAGGACAGCCAAATGAAGAATTGCAATGTTGTCTAAGACATCCAGCGTTCTATAGGAGCAGACAGACAGGTAGAAAAGCACCATCAACCAATCTGCTCATTGTATTTCATACTGCACTATGGGTCTTTCCTTCCACTAGGAACCTCTCACCTGGTTTAAACTTCTCAGATTGACCAGACCAGAGCATCCACTGGGATGGGAGAAGAAACCTCCTGTAATAGGACACTAGGATGAATGAATCAAAACCACCCCCGAAAACCTAATGCTGTTATCTCCACTGACACCGCCAGACAACTGTCTTAAAACTTGATAGCATAATCCTACTCAGTTATTTCTGCAGTGGTAATTTCCACACAAAGCATTTCTCTAAAGCTTAGTGGTCCAGAAAACTCTGGTTTGGGATTATTTTTTTCTTTCAATTTCATGGAATATATAGAAACTTTTAAAAAAGTTTTGAAATGTTTCAGATTAAGGTTGTTCTTACAATACACAGACTTCAGATTTGTTATAGTAAATGAGAGCTCTGTTCTATCTTCCACACAAAGACACAATTCTGAATTCTCTCCCAGCTTGGATATTAAAAGTTAACTTCAAATCCCTTCATGAAATGGATGTTTATTCTTGGGGTTTTTATTTGCAATTTTTGGCATAGTGTGATTTGTTTTATGTTTACTTTTCCCCACCATAGCTATAATCTCCTCTTTCAGGATAGTGAAGTGTTCTCTAATTTGCTTTTATTTTGCTTCATACACTCATTGCACCTCATAACAGAGCTTCGAAGAGCTCCCATTCCGCCAAAAAAGTTCCTATGGAGGCTGTACTTGCTATAAAATATGATGAAATTAGTTAAGCGATACGATTCCCCAAACACGCATCACTGGCATCAGTCTCCATGACTCTGTATTACAGGGAAACATCAGTCCATAATAAGACAATATACAACAGGGAGTGATGCGATCAGAGTATGTCCTACTGAAATACTTGTTCTTATGAAGTCCATGAATATTGCTTTTAAGTGTAAAAAAAGTAATCTATTCTAGAGAGAGACTTACGAACAGAAAGAGGGAAAGAATACTCTCTGATCTCTTGAGCTGAGCTCTCAAGACATCAATGACTATGCACTCATTTATAATCTCCACTAATTTACTGGCTGCCCTAGAGACACACTTTGGGAAGATCTACTGTATCTCTCTGCTTTGCAACAGGCAATAAAAATTGTAACCCCTTATAATAAAGCGGTCTAAATAATGTAGTCATAGCATTTAGCCCCCAATTCATCAAGGAAGATGCCACCTTCCACTCTACATTCAAGGCATTAATATTCATCACCAGCATGGGCAGCCTTGGCTATGTACAACAAGTTTTGTGGTAGATGTCCTTTTCCTGCACGGTGTGAATGTTTCTATATTTAGTGTTCAGGATTAATGCCATGCTGAGCTCATGATGGGAAGTATCTAAATGCAGTTTGCTTCACAAAGCTGGCTCTTTGGGTAGTCAAGTTGTTGTTATTACAGGAGACTTCTGTTATTCAGGTTTATTCATCTACAGCACTGGGCATACACAGCACCATCTCACAGCTGTGGCTACACGGGGATATGTAGTGCAGGAGGTACTTTGCAGGGGAAAAAAAGCTCACTGCAACCTCTTTGGCCAAGAACTAAGACCAGGGGCTGCAGGTGCAGAGTTGCATTGGCAGAAGGATCCAGGTACCAGTGCTGAGCGTGAGGGGCAGAACCGCCTGCACGTCCAGCACTGAGCACTCTCATGCCTCCAGCTCCAGCTCCTAGAGCTTCAGTAGCACCAGTTTCTCCTTGTCACACCACTCTGAGACAGGAAAGAGGGCTCTTACCGCTTTCTACTATTCACTCTAAATCTTTTAAACTTCCTGCTGACTCTCAGGCTCAGCTCAGTCCTGTTTATTCCTTGTTCTCAGCTCTCTCTCCCCACTCCTTGGTGGCTGAGCCCCGCCAGAAGGCACAAAGCCCACAGGCCGCGATGGAGTCAGCGTGCCGTCTGCTGCCACCACACCATTCGCCCTGCATGCGTGACATACTCTTCCCTCCACCCTCCCGCATGTCTTGTCGACTGCGATCGCAAGCTCGGCAGGGCAGGAGCTGTCTGCTACTCTGTGTTTGTACAACAGTCAGCCCTTAGGCACCATCAGGAAACACGTGAGTAAAATAAACACTGGAAAACCCATTTGTTTCAGTACTGAAATAGGGTTTACTCAATACTGAAAAGCAGCAGTTCAGGGATAAAACAGAGTAGTTTTTCAGGAGCTCACAACTAGAATACAAGAGTTTAGGCAGGAAGTTCTGTTGAATGTTGTGTCCAACAGACATTGCTGGGGAACTGAGAAAAAGCAAACATAGTTTCTTAGGGTAGAGTACAGGCAGGCTAACATAGTTAAACTTTTTCTTTTTTTTTTTTTTCATTAAGGTGCCACCCAGTGTCTAGCAATCACAAGAGTTCACATCTCCTACAAAAAAGACCCATTTTTTCTGCCCCCCATTGCAGCACAGAGGGGTCCTCCACTTTCTAAGACAGGAACAATCCTCTGAAGTTTCTGCTCTCCGCAGTGGCAGTGGGATGCTCTGCACTGCTGCAAAAAACAAGTCCAGAAAACCCAAACGAAGCTCTCAAAAAAGCCCCAGAACTGACAAACATTTTTTAATATTTTGGCCTAAATAATGAATAAGGCTCCCAAACAAACACACTTACAATTAGCCAAGATTATGAATGTTAGAAGACTGTAAAAGAATAAAAATCAAAGCCAAATTTAACAGCATTATTTAGCATATGGTACAGATAGAGGAAGAATAATAAAGTAATTCAAAGAGCTAAAAGTCCCCCATTATAGCTTCTGAATCTGTAGATCCTTTGTACAATTTCAGTGTACCACATGTAGAGAATAGCAGCAGAAAAGAAATCCAGCTATCGGGGCTGCAGGAAATCCCACGGGAGGCATTTTTTTCAATTGAGCATCTAAACTTCAGTTTGCTGGAATATAACAGATTAAATGTTTTCTGTAGTTTTAGGAAGGAGGCATAAAGCAGCACCAAGAATCACAGATCTCTGCGTTCACTTTCTGAAACCCAATGCCACTCTGGAAATGCAGTCCAACACAGAGCAAGATTAATGACAGCACATTTATGTAAGCTTGGGTTTGTCACGTCAAGATTGGCTTCCTATCCTAGCGTACCTGTCTGGGAATCATTTGCTTAACAAACAACACAGTGCACACACACAGTCTCTCGGCGGGATGCTTTCAGCTGTATCTGTGGCTGAAATGGATAGCAAATTGCCCACTTCCAAGCCAGTCAATATGAAAGCAAAGGACAGAATTACCGCTGACTTTAAAGAGATCTCAGCTGTAACAATGCAGGTGTAGCTGACTTGGTTTCTTTCTTATGAAAAAGCCCCCTTTTGGTGTCAGCAATGAAATACCACCACCATATGCTTCTATACCTGCCCACACTTGTTGATGCATGGATGCGAGAGACAGCAGATGCACAGCATGGGAAAGGAAAGAATACACATCTGGATGCCAAAAAGCATTTACTGCAGCAGTTGCTCTGGGAACTGTCTTTCCCACTGAGTAGCCAGATACACAGGGCTGGAAATATTACCATAGGATAGGCAGTTCCAATAGCAGATTAAAAGTTAACGGAAGGAATAGAAACACAGTGGTATTTGGGTAAAGAGAACTAGAAGCACAAACACACCTCCTGTCCCAGATCAGACATGTGTCATTGAAGGAGTGAAGTAGAAAGAACTGGATTTTCACATGCAACCCAAGCCAAGAGGAGACAGTGCAGACAGAGTGTGAAGCAGGCTGCTCACCTGGGAGCTTGGCTGGGGATGAATAGGGAGGCTTTTGCAGAGCTGAGGCCAGACCCAGCCAGCAGGTAGCAACAGCTTTGCTCCCCAGAAATGGACTGGGTTTGAGGGGCCTGAGTATGGCAGAGACATGTAACCTGCAAACAGGCAGCCTGGCACAGCAACAGGGCTCTACAGCTCCTGGTGCACCCACACCACCTCCTGAAAGCCCGGGCAACAGGATCTGGAGCAAAGGTTGATGCCAGATCCATGTTCTGGATGTTCCACATCAAGTACCAGAGAAGGACCACAGACTCCAGATTGGACAGAGCCAACATTTCCCCTCCAGACCCCTTCCAGGCCCTGTCTCACACTTACTGAGGCTCCCACATCTTGCAGATCCTGCTACAGACAGACGGACAGGAGATTTCTCCTCTCCCTGGTCGCACCTGTAGAGGTTTTATGGGAAATAGCTTAATCAGGTTGCAATGCCCATAGGGGTAAGAAGCAGCTTCTCCCAAGAAGCAGGAGATATGGACCCCCTGGAAGTGTCTTCACTTGGCCCCTCAGAGCTGCAGTCCCATGGGTTCCCCATTCCCCATCTATGTCAGTGCTAAGCAGCTGCAGAGGAAGCCACTGAGATCTATACATGCTGGATACACACATACACAACTAACAATTGTATAGGGTCACATAACAAGAATCTACCCATATGGAAACTCATTCCACGTACGGAATAGCTCTTGTAGTCACAAAGGAGAGGAAGCGGAAACATCTTTTCTGGTAGAAAGGGCAGAAGCAAAGGCCTGGTGTGATTTCCCTGCAGGCTTTCTGCTTTCTTGTAACTGCCGGTGACCAAAATTAACAACCAAACAGCCAAAGCTAATCACTCACTCTGTTTTCAATAAGTGAGCTATTCATACCTGTTACAGATTATACCTCACATTTATTCTGAACCTTTCATCCTAAGAATTTAAGTGTTCTTTACAGAACTACAACACAGAAATGGAACCCAAACCACTAACTTCATTAGAATTAATGATTAATATTACCCAGAAGACAGCCCTAGACCAAACACCAATGCATACAGTCATTTTCTCAGATAGAAAGAGAGATGCTCTGTAATGTCTCTTCACAGCAATAGGCTGGAGGGAAGGAGAAACCCAGCATGATCAGCTAACAAGGAGGGAATATTTAGGTAGGCAACATTTAGCTTTAGCTACAGGAGGTACGCATATAAGCTCCAGGAGAGGCACTGGAGATATTATTCTTGCAGGTCAGTTTATTGAGATATTACTGTCATAAAATGACATCCATGGCCATCGTGTAGGCATCTTACCATCACGGGTTTATGTCACAGGTTTCCCAGTTACACAGGCAATATTGAAAGTTCACATCCTAGAGATATGAGAACAGGGTTTGGCCAGAGCTGCAGCTGGGCCATGCCCATGAGGAGCAAGATAGAAGGAAAAAAGGCAGACACTATATTTGAAACAGAGAACTGGGGTACAGGAGGGGGAGCAGGGGCCCCAGGGAGTCTGGCTGGTTCTCTACTGACCACAAGATGGAAAAGAAAGAGATTTACTGTTGCTCTTGGGGGGTCACTCCTTACACACTACTCCTGGTGGCCATACCTGCCGTGTTTTCCCTCTGCGGTCATGGATGCTTAGCAGTAGAAACTGCTGGCTATCCAGGGGTTTTGCTGTAGCAAAGCAAGCAATGGATAAGGGCCATGACCATTTCGCTCTCCATACGGTCTCCTGCTCCAGGCAACTGCCTCATTTGCTTGAGCCTAGAGGGGAACCTGCTCGGTGTTATTAAGATGTCAAAAAATAACGTATTCAATACCAAAATACTCCTCAGTCTGACAGACATGAGAGCATGGTATACTCCACTGCTTAAGCCGCCCTGGTAGAAAGCCAGAGAAATGATGCTCAAATAACTGAAGTATTATGGATCACACTAACGAAACATAGAACTTGATCCTGTAATTTGTCATGGATAAATTGAGCTATTTTTTCCATTCATACCACATCTTTCTCAACCATCTATTTTGGGAGGGCTGAATCTCTGTGACTATGGGGGAAAGAGCTGAATTTAACTCATGGTATATAACTTTCGTAAAGTGTGTATAGAACAATGTGGCTATTCGGTAAGATGCTCAAACGTGTATTGATATTTTGATTTTTCAAAATTATCTGGGGGTGAAAAATTGAAATGTAGAGCAAAAGTAACCTTGTTTATGTCCTGGAGTGAGCACACACATGGGAGAGCACAGCTCACTTCTCCTTTCTGTGGCTCTAGGGCCACCTCATCCTCACTTTTCTGCCCCAGGCCCTTTTTGCCTCCAAAGTATTTCAGTGCTGTTGTAATCTCTTTGTCAACTTTGCAACAACTACCTTTTTTGAAATATAAACAGTAGGACTAGGACTCCTTCCATCCATAAGAAATCTTTCTTTCTGTGCCTCGCCCGTACCACATACCAGAGTATTTGCAGTGAGCAGGATGTAGAGAAAATTTTGCTGTGACCTCTCCATCACTGAGACAGGGTCTATTGTCTCTAAAGCTTCATTATAGCATCAAATCTCACTGAAGACTTTCAGTGGGGAAACCAAAAACTGTTCAGAGTGTTTTTTTAAGAGTTCCAATTTTTTGGTTTTCATTGTATTAAATATTCATATTTGCTACATTAAATGTTTTCTATTTCTGCCTTGCTGCACTACACCCCTATTTTGGAATTTCAGACACCTCTGGTGTGAAAATTAAATCTCCACTTTAAAGTTGGGAGAGAGGAATTATATGCCATTTGCTGGAACAGGTTTCACACCAAAATGAGAACGTGGAACATGCTTCTTCTTCATAATTACCATGGAATTTGTGCAGAAGGAATCTGACACAATCAACAAAAATATGAACGAGAAGAAATGTGTGTTAATGAAATATCATGTACTTGGAATCGATACAAAGATCACGACAACTCACAGGAAGAACACACATTTCTGGGAGTAGGAAACTCCAGCTGCAGTCATGCTGTAGGTTTAGCAGAAATGGCTCTATCACTGAGCAAAATGTCACGGTATAAAGTGATAATATATTGAATTAAGAAAACTTTTGGAAAATGATACTAGGGGTTCTTTTCCTAAATGGATAGTCATGTTTAATTAGGTTTAAGAGAAAATATGGCAAGGGATCCTCACACAACAGAGCAGAGTGCTGTTAACTTTGGCTGCTTCCTGAATTTTCAATGAGATTTCTACTATAAAAACCTTTTTGCTGTTGAAAACATTAAGGAAAAATTGCCTTACTGATCAAAGAATGCCCCCTTTTGGATCATCCCAATCACGTAGACCGTAGGTACCACATCAAGGCAGCTCTGATCACTACACTCATGGATTAAGTCTTTTTTTCCTGCTTGGAAGACCATGCTGTTCCCTTTATGTCCCTAACTCATGAACGTATCATATACGCAGACTGATGTTAACTAGTACTATTTAGCATCTGTCAGCCTATCAGTGCACCAAGCCAGTTGTTTGTGTCATTTGCTTTTCCTGACCAATTTTATAATTCATTTCTAACTATATTGACTTTTCAGCATGACACTGAGCTTCATTTTGAAAACAGCAGCTAGTAAAAGTTAATGATCCAAAAACGTTACTATTTTAAGCTCATGGTGGACCAACCAATCATTTCTAACCACTGAGTTAAGGGCTTTGCTTCACAGACATGCAAGAACACAAAGCCTGAAGGCTGCAGCAGCCACACGTCCCCAACCTCTCTGTGCCCTTCTGTGCCCTGTCTGGGCAGCACCACCTACAAGTACTTGGTACTTGAGAAGTTACCCCTCACACATGAAATACAAGCTCATTACAATCCCATATAAGTAATACCTGCCCTTCTTCAAGGGCTATCCCAAGGAATTTACCCCAAATCTATATACAAAATCTAACAGATTTTGCAGCCTCAAAGGCAAATACACACATGTGCTTTGTAGATGGGTGAAAACCCAAGGAGGATGCCAGGCACCCACACTAAGCAGCTCTGCAGCTGCCTTGCAATCTCTTAACAGTCTTTGACTCCAGCACCTCAACCACTGCAGAAGAGCAGAGTGGAAGGAGTAGCTCTGCCCCGTTTAGGAGCTTTGCAAGTAGGTGATAGTCCCATTTTTTTCTTATCTATCTCCAGTTCCCATTACAGAAGAGATGGGAACTTCCTCCTCCCGTCTAGGACAAGATAATTCTCAGTGGAGCAAGTGCTCAATGAGAGGGGAGCGCAGCAAGGGGGGCACTGGCAGTCGCCTCTGGCCTTTACGAGGGTGAGTGACTGACAGATGAGCCAGGACTAAATCTCTGAAGACAAATCTTGGGGCTTTGACCTTTAAACAATATAAAATCCCTCAGAAAAACTTAAATTCAGGGCTTAAACTTCTGAGGAGCTCCTTAGTTCATTTCAGATCCTGGGGCCCAATTTTATAGCATTTCAGCACTATTTTGCTCTGCTGGGAAAAAAAAATCCAGATACTACTTTTAGACAGAGAATTAAGAATAGGAAGAAATATGGGCACATTCTAGGAGCTGGAAAAATTATGCCTTGAATTAAATGATATAAGTGGACAACATAAAGCAGAGCTGTTCTCATTTGTTGGGTTTTTTGTTTTGTTTTGGGTTTAAGTGCCACAGATAGAGCCTTTATTACAGCACCACATTCCACCTCGGGCAATGGATGTCCAATTGCATCTTTTAAGAAATATTGCAGAAACACATGTACACTGAAATTAAGTAACTGGCACTATTTGTTGCCCTTGATTTTTGAATTCTTATTGGCTTTTATTATTTTCTTTCCCTCCCCTCAACAGAACAAGATAATTAGACAGAAGCAAATAAGATGTACAGAGCTAGAAAACAGAAGAGCCTGACATGTGTAGTACATGCTGTCAGCCATATGGCATTCTATATATATTGTTACAGATGAAAATTGTACCACACACTGCGCTGTACATTAACACTGGAATGGTATACAGTAATTCATGTGCATAAACTGATACTATCCGCTGTGTTGGCTAATAGATTTTTGAAGTTTTCTCCATAGCATTTTATTTTAAATGACAGTGTTTTCTATTAATGGGTGGGCACTGTCAGTTTGTTGACCCCGGTCAGGAAGGATGTCTTTTTGTTCAAATGGCAGCCATCATTTCTGTGAAGTGATGCATGTAAAAAAGCCAGTAAATGCAATTCACCTCACACGCGGCTGTCACTCAATTTGACATCTACATGTTGGAGTATTTTCTCAAAGTTTTCTCCATGTGACCTGCAAGTTAAAGATCAGGGAGGTTACCTTCATCCAGCCCATCCATGTGTCAATCATCCCCACCTAAAAATGAAAGTTACAAATAAACTGCAGCTACTATTTATACTCGGCTGCCTGTCCCATCTTTTTCATGTCAATCTTGCCGTTTCTCATTATAGCTACATCATGCTCCCCCCCCTCAATTCTTTGTGTATCCCAGATTAAGTTTCTTTGTTTTTCTGCTGCTGTCCTTCTGAGCGTGTAAAGTCCTTAATGTCTTAGCTTTCTTTTTTCCCCTGTGATAACTTTGAAAGGAAACGTAGCAAGATATTAGTGTTCATTTAAAGCAATGCATGACTACAAATCAAATACAAACTCCCTCCTCCATGGGGACACACAAGATGCCAGGGAAGTAAATGCAACTCTGCAGTCACCTGAAGCTGAACCATCCTTTCTGTGTGAATGATGCAAAGCCTGTTGTTGGAGCAAGCTGAGAGATCTGCCAAAACACAGAGCCAGGGACCTGTCTGTTGTCACTGCACGGGCCACCCACGGGGCTCCCACGGTGCAACACTCCTCTGCCAGAGTCAGTGGGGACGGACCAGCTACACACCACACATCGTGAGTCCCTGCCCCCCTGCAGGTTCTCGCACAGAAATCCACTTACTGAGGATTTGTGTGCAAGAGAAGGAAAAGGCTCTGTGGAGTATTGGGAGGCATGAGATTAAATCTGATTCCAAGTGGGAAAACAGACAGCTCAACAGTTGGAGATCCCCAAGACTTACATCCTAAATGAAAAAGGTGTTTTCCAGTATCATTGGTGTATTATTGTCACGGTCCATTAGAGATGAGGCATTTTATACACACGGGAAGTTGGCTTGAACAGAATTACACCAAGGAAAAGACAATATTACTAAAAAATAAATTATTACTGAAAACCATCTCTCCCAGTATTCAAACTTCTCCCTGTACTTTAAAATGATGCTTCATAAAATCATGACCTCTTCCTAATTAACACAGGCAACTGCATTCCCCAACCCCTGAAGAATAACCTAGACACTGTCCAAGAAATCTTGAATAACTTCAGCTGGAATAAAACTTGATGGGAAGATAAGAGGACACTCCTTCACACTCAAACATCTTGGCGTCAAGCTCCTTGTACTATTCAAGGACATCTACTCATCTGAAATATCCACAAAGTACAATCTAGATGAGAAAGAGGGGAGAGCTAGGGAACAGCTCCTTCTCAACTACAGAGCAGAACAATGTAATTATTTTTTACTTACCTTTTGTTACTAAACATCTAGCTCAAGTCTCAGACATTTTCTTTGTTTCACTGTTAAATTCCAGTTCACGTGGGGAGACAAGGTGAGTCCGGGCGAGGCAGACAAATGCAGAGCCTCATCTCCATGCAGGCAGCAAACCACGACCCTGTTCAGATGTGGTACATGGGATTTTCCAGCCTTGGACATGTCCACGGAATCCAGAGGGAAGAGGATATTTTCTGCCTGTCTTCAAAGGAGTGTACTTTCATTCACTGTCTTGTGGGAAGTGCCTTATCTGGCAGACAAAAATAAGCTATTGCGGTGCAAAGAGCAAAAAATACTTTTTAGCTTGAAACATTATGCCAGGGAGTCAAGTCTCAGAGTCTTTCTCTTCTGCTCCGTCAATATTTGAGTACTTCCTACAAAGAACTGGCTTCATGAAAAAGACACATGGCAAATACGTGAAAATGTCTCCGTATATCCAAATATATATTGAAATATCTCAGTAGCTGGGTTATTTTCCTTAATGGTGGGAAATGCAAACTCCAGTCTTTTTGGGCAAAAGAGAGGGCTGAACCTAGGTCTGCTTCATTCTAGACAAGCGCTCTGTCTCTTGAATGTAAGCAGGTTGGGACCATCACTTCCCTAGTTTTTTCTTTGCTTTCAAAGATTTAATTTGAAAAGGGGGGGGGGGGGGGAAACAGGAGGAGTAAAATATTGT
>NW_020799105.1:23213003-23251377 GCF_003259725.1 Athene cunicularia
GGGGGGGGGGAAGGTTTGATCCAACTTAGTATTTCTTTCCACTGTTTTACTCTGGTTGCCATATCTGGGGTGGGGGAGGAGGTCACTCAGCCAGAAGCACAATGTGTTCAGCCTGCAGAGCGGCTCTGCTGTGGGCCTCCAGTGGATGTGAGTCTTTGGGCCTGGCAGATGGAGCTCCACACCCTCCACTAAGGGCCCTCAGCTCATATGCTGGGACTCACCCTCTAGCTGTACATGGCCACAATTCTGCTCTAAATAAAAATCGGTGGAAATATTGTTATCCTTTATCTCAGAGCACCCACATAGAGGTTCTAACCTGCTCCATACCCCAGAGCAAGAAAGAGTGCCCAGATTTCTCTTTCTCTGACCTGTCATGTTCTGCATAAAGCTGCAATTTCTCTATTCCAATTGCTGACCCTGTAGGAGCTTACCAGGACTTCACCACGCTACTGACGTTGGCACGGTTACCTCACCGGTTTACGTGCACTTCTCCAGTGCAGAAGACAGATAGTCCTTCATATATCACACTCACATGGCCACACTATGCAGCAATGAACTGACTAGATCAAGTCATCATTCGGTTTCTGGTCACGCCCACCCAGTTCAGTGGCCTACAGCTTGCAAAGCAGCCCCGAGAACCAGCTGTGGTGAAGAGATTCTGGCTATTACAAGACATATCTCTGGAGTAAGTGCACACAACAGACACGTAATGTCTGCTGAACTGTCACACTGAGTCTCAGCTCCTCACCGGTTCAGTCCACTCCTAGAAATTCAGAGGAGAGGTAAAATGTCCATCCTGCTTCAGCTTGTCTCTCTTGAGGGCAAATCTCCTTCTCAGATAGGCTACAAAATGTGAGGAATTCTTTCCGCTGACACAACTAAGCAGTGAGGATGGTATTTTCATACGGTGGCTTGTAGGAACGGTGACTGTGTTAAATGACCTATTTTACAGCTATTTTGACTGCATTTCTGTTTACATTTCAGACTTTCAAACCAACATGAAACGGTCTAAGTTTATCATTTAATTAAAGAATGGCTCCTGGAAATTTTGATTTAGGAGACCCAGCATTTGAACTCCCATTTGCAGCCCACGCTCACGGACCAAGGGGTCTGTGCTCCCCTCTGTTCACATGAGGGCTCAGGCACAAAATTCCCTGACATGGTGACTGCCCTCATCATTTTCTTGTGCCTCAGCTGGAGCACAGAGGAATGGACTGAGAAACAGGAGGAGTAAAATATTGTCGTGAACTTTTAAACTAAAATAGCAATAGAGAGTTAGATAATTAAATGGGAAACCAGACCCAAATGTCAAATAAGGAGGGAGACATCAAAGGGAAACAGCAATCTCTGATAAAGATCAAGAGAGAAAACTAAAATTTTTATGGCATATGCTGACAAATGGCTGAAGTAAAATATAACAAAGTAACTTGGTTTAGCAATATTTCTACAGATTGTCTGAACTACACTGCTGCAGAGATCAAAGGATAGAGCTGGAAACAAAATGCCAAAAGAAATGACACACTCCCCTCTACCTCCTCCCCCCCACTTTAAATTCATATTTCAAACCTAAGACTCAGAGGTTGGAAATTTGTAAGAGTTTCTGGAAAGGTCACTCCATCAACTGAACAAGTGGGAACTTTTAATTTGAAATTTCTTTTTAGTGTCCCCCCCCCCCCCTTGTATTCAGAAGGCAGGTCCAGCCTGTCTCTAGCTCAGATCTTCCCTCAGCTGAGCACCAGATTGCTCTTGGGATGCACAGTTCTCCTCTGCATTTCTGTGTATGACTCAGTCACATGTCTTCAGCAGATGGGTTTTCTGCATTTTTCCCAACAATGCTCCCATTGTTCTTATTGAAACTTTTCCTCCTGCTTTGTGCCTAGTCCTCGTTATATGCAGATTAATCCGCTGGTTCTGATGATTGTGCTCCTCTATCAACAGTTGCAATTTGTGTTCATCCTCTAAAAAGAGAATAATCTCTTATTTTTGGTTTGCTTTGTTGACTTGCTCATCACTTTCTCATACACTCTAGCTAAATATATTTGTCAATTGAGGCAGTTTAAATATTTTGTTAATAAAAAAGCCATCTGTAATTTATTTAAAGTTTATCTGCAGTGATCACAAATGTGTGACCTTCTCCATTTCTTTTGTTCATATTTTCCAATTACTTAAAATTAAAAAAGAAATTTCACGAGCAAAAAACCTGATTTTTCCATCCTACTTGAAAGCCACCTCTCAAGATAGCTGCTTTTCTGTAATATCAAGAGATTGGGAGATAAAGATTATCTCTGACTATATTCTTCTCCTACAGGAGAACAAAGACTGTTTTAATAAATGGAACTCAGATTCTTCTTCCTCAATGAGAAATGATTGCACTCAAAAATAAGATAGTCAGGTGAAATCCTGGAGTATACGTTACATGCAAGACTAAACTAGATCTAATGACCCTTTCAGGCTTAAATGAAGTAACAGATTTGCCGGAAGTAGCATATGGGCCATCTACTTTCTGCAGACGCGTGATAGTTAAAAGGAAATTGCAAATACATCAGAGGGCAAGGTTTAGCCATTTGACAGGAGGTACAAATGTTGACAGATAAAGTGGTTTAGCCAGTTTTAAATGCCTAGTTTAAATACAAAATTACTCTTCAGTTAGTTCTTGAAAGCTGGAATAGAGTACACCACCATTCTGCACCATAAAATGTGTGCAAAATGCTGCAAAGTCTCTGGTGGAGCTTTTGTCATTTTCTGCTGGATCTCAGTGTTTCACCTTGTCTGCAGAGTTAGTAAATACCAATTCCTATCACCAGCTACACGATAGTCAGACAGCTACAAGCAGAAGACAGATCACAGGGCCAAACTCTTGAGAGCAGGAAGAGGATGTTTATCACTACACAAAGCGCCTCCATTTGCAAAGGACATGCATTATATGCAACTCAGTTTAATATGTAAAAAAACCCCAACCTGTTCACATTAAGGAGGTTGTTCAGAATCACAGGTCTTAATTGCTGCAGTTTAGAAAATGTGTGTAGTAAAAGAAAAGGCAATGAATTGATCTGGTGGAAATTCACCATGACATTCACCAATTCAACCTTTATCATTAGATATTAGCAGAGATAAGTGCAATCTAACTCTTTTTGATCCTTTAGCTTACATGTTTGCAATGAACAAAATTCAGCAAAATAAACTGTTGATTTTCAAAAGCTATTTGTCTCCTATGTGTAATATATGCTGATGTTTCCTCCCTGTTGAATTATCTTTTGCTGTTCATTATGCTGTTTTTCTTCTGATGTCTTTATAGTTCTGTGTCTTTTTTTTTTTTTTTTTCCCTCACTGCCTCTTAGGACTGCAGAGTCAAAAAACAAATGTGGTGCCAAAAGAGACAACTGCCATTGGATTTTTCCAGGGCTTTTTAATTTGCTTCTGAAACATCCTGATATAAATCCTTATCTCACTGGAGTGGTATGAGCCTGGGTTGATACAAGATATGGATGAAAGCAAACTTTGGCAAATTACTGCTTAATCACAAAATAATCGAATTTTGAGGGACTTTTTAAGGTCATTTAGTTCATCCCAAGTCACAAACAGAATCATGGTACCTAATGACTTCTGAGGCCAACCAGCTTCCACAGGTGGAGACACCACAACCTCTCTGTAAGATCTATCCCAATGCTCCGGGTACTTACCCTGTAGAGCCCCTCTAGATGTAAAATCATTTAAAATAAAGTTTCTAGTGAAGTTCTGCATTCCAAAATAGACAAAACTCCTACTAATTTAAAAAAAAAAAAAAAAAAAAGAGTTTGGTCTGTGTAAAAACTCTTCATTCATGGCTGTGTACTGGCAGAGATTTTCAAACTCTAAAGAGCAAGGAAAAAAGTCTATTGTTGCTGATGACAAGCAATAAGCATTCTTGGTTAGACAATAAAGTTTTTTATTTTAATTCTCTGTGACTTCAAGACACAGTGTATCAAGTGGTTTTGGTTTCACACTTCACTACCAGTTTATTTGGAAACAGAAGAGGCAGCACATAACAATACACAGCATTACAGGACACTTCTAATGCACAGACAAATCCAAAATACCTGTTTGCAATTCCATTGAAAGTTTTCTACTTAATTTCTACACTGTACATGTATTGTGTTAGGGAAGCATAAGTGGCGGGAAATTCTTGCTCAGTGATAGTAATTAATGGTAGTAATTAAGTTTCCAGATTATAAGGCAAATGATAATGAAGTGTTGATTGTTGCAGGTGAAAGAATGAGTATGGCACTATATCCAACTGAGAGTTTGGTACCTGAAGCTATAACAAGCTCAAAACGTAATACACTTTTTTTCTGTTCTTCTTTTCCAGCTAAAAGAAGTGGAAGATAAACAACAAAATCTAAATAGATACTGATCTCAGTTCCACCAACACTACATAACTAATACAAAATTAAATAATTTCAGTACAGTTTAAAGCAGTATGAGTACCTTGGAGACTGGTCTTAAATCTTGTTTTCTGATCAAATTAATCACCAATGCATATCCATCTACAAATTTCCACATTCATCATTGATAACACTGTAGTTTCCTCTCAATTTTAACCAATTTGTTTTTTTATTTTAGGCAGAAAAAAGGATTTTAAAGCATCTTTGTTTCACATTCTGGCTATTCTTTGGCTAGAATGGGATTTGTGATTCCTTTTACTGTCCAAGATTATATTTCCAAGAATTATATGAAGTTTCAGAAAGAAAAAAAATACCAGAAAATGAGCAGCACTAAGTTGTTTACAGTAAAAGCAGGAAAGAGAGAAGGGAAGGGAGGAGAGAAAAACAGTAAATTGACTTTTGCTGATGTCTGAAGGCCTGATCCAGGGTTAAGTGTTGCCTAGAGCCATGGTTCTCTGTCCTTGTTCAAAGTTCACCCGGGAACTTCCAACACGAGGGTGCTGACCCTACCTGTAACCCACCACACCAAGCTGTGCTGCTGGTCTGCTTCCTTTCCACAGAACAAGTTATACCAAGCCCAAACATACTAATGATAACAGCAAAGGCAGCCCAGGGGCAGGAACTGTGATCTTGCCAAAGTCCTGTCCAGGGATCTCCTTCCCAGCTTGGAGGAGTGCTGGGCACAGAGCGGGGCAGAGCAGAGGCTCGGCAGCATGCTTTGGAGTAAAACCTCTGAGAGCTGCCTCCAGGGGCAGGGAAGAAGGGATCTAATGGCTGGATCATATCATATACACAGATGCACAAAAGGAACCTGCCGCTGTGGCTGCTATGCGAGCATTCTGCTGGTTAATGGTGCTGCCACTGCAGGATTGGCTTTCTCGTATTACTGAGTCAGTCTGTCAGAGATACACAGACAGAGAAAGAAAAGAGAAAAAATTTGATGGAAAATGTTCCATTTTAGTTTAGCAACACTTTTTCTGGCTAAGTCTCCTTTTTAGCACCACCATCTATGATAGAATAGTCACCCACTCATGGCAGAGTGCAATGAGACCCACTTGGGCTGGCTGCCACAGGGCAGGCACACAAGCAAGGCAGGGTGGGGGACTCCTCCACCTTTTATAGAGCTTGTGTCCATTCAAATCAAGATAATAATAAGTATTCACTCTCATGCTCCAGGCAGTAAGATGATCGCCAACAGGTCTCGGAGAAGAATTTTCCCACAGAGCCATGCACAGAGGCGGTGAATAGTCTGTGAGCTCTGCGGTTTGCCTGCGGTCTGTTGTCTCCACTTTGAGATGTCAGCTGCTGGTAGGGACTGGTTAGTGCACTGCATGGATTTCCAGTCCATTCCAGTATAGGCACCAAAGCCACACATTAAAGTCAGAGATCACAACTGATGTAAGCTATTCCAAAAAAATCTTAACTGTGCAAGAAGCCACAGAATAGTCGTTACTTAAAAATTACCAATTTGATAAATTCAGTACATCCAGAAATCAGCATATACAGGCACTAAAGAGTTATAATTAATCTCCAGCAACCATTATCAGAACCACTACCAATGAACAGTTTACTTCAGAGGACTTAAATGCACTTGTTCAACGGTGGCAAAAGAAGAAAAGCCTTTGCAAACACCTACATGTGCATGTCCACAACGTCCCTTTTAACCACAATCCATTGTAAACCAAACATTTAAATATTATGCTGGAAGGATTCAAAACCTCAGAATCAGATCTGCAAAAACACAGAAGTGAATTTGCAGTTCTTTTATTTTCTCTGTTTTATATGACTTTACGGTAGACCTCTCTCCACAGCCACAAATACTTTATTTCCTCTTACTTTATTAAATAAAAGCTGAGGCTCTCAGAAATAAAGAGGGAACCTAAAAATCTGGAATGTGAGCAATGCAGCAAATAGAGCAAGGCTTGCAATGAAATGTATAAGTGCTGCCAGTACTGTGATTGTCTCTGAAGACATATCGACAGACTGCTAACGCAACAAACTGGCCACTGAGGCAAACTCAAAGAACACATTCCCCAGGGAGAAAAAAACCTCCAAAAAATAACAATACAAATTTTAGGTCAAAAATTTAATCTAAAATTACAGAATATAGTTCACAAGGAGCAAAAAGCAAGAGACGTTAAGAAGAAACCTACAGAGGAATGTAGCCTACAGTAGGATTATAGGCTTTTGACTGATTCTTACCATGAGTAAGGATTAGCTTTGATTACACAACAGCTCTGTTACTATTAGTGACTTGCTCACTTGCCAGTGGCAATAAAAGCAATGCAAAATGTATTTAGTTAATTTTGACACCAGAAATGCAGCCACAAGGCAGTTATTTAACCACAATTATGGGAAAAGAGTCACATTTTTTATCTTCCAGAAGTAGATGTAGAGTTCAGTTTGTACTAAAATCAACATCATTATGCATATACTGCCATTCCTTCTAAAATCTCCCCTTACTCCATGTAAATAAAACCAACCAACCCTCTAACCTCAACCTCTCAAGCAATGCTTCCAAATCACATTTGGCCTAAAAAAGCCACTGTTCAGACTGAACCAAATCTTTTTTCAGCAGAAGCAACCAAAACTATTTCTGTACATGCACATCTCCCATGGGATTCCCCAAAACTTGAGATTTCCAGCTGTTCACTGTCCTGATAGGTGGCTAATTCAGCTACATTGCAACCACTCACATACACAATAGCAGAAAGCTAACCTACAGCATTCATTCTGTCCAAGGGCTTGCTAAATTTTTGGTCAGATGATACCACCAAAGAGGGTCATAAAAAAGACAGAGCTCTATATTGCAAGTACTATGACAAGTAGATAAATGCACAAGTTGTGATCCCTCAATAAATTATGTTAAAGTCTGAATAGGATTCGCTAACTTCCCAGAGACGCAGCAACTCAATGTAAAATAGTTTTAGACTGCCTTTACAGTACCTCTCCTCCAAACAGTCATTAAATTTAAGACAGATCCTATTCAGCCCTTTTCCTTTCAAACTGAGTGCCCTCCGTGATGGGTTGCAGACTCCTGTTCCTACTAGTGTTCACTGGACTCATTAATCCTGAACAGAAAAAATTACCAATGCACCTGTCCCATCCATCTAAAACTCAAATAAATCACTTGAGAGATGAGATTTTAAATTCCCTCTTGAAAGGAGGAAATCAAACATCCATCTCTATTTGTGCAGCATGTTACATTTACTTGTATAAATGCTCTGATCATAGCTATTTCCAAGACGTTTTGGTGTTCAGATCACCTCCCCCCTTCTTCTGTCCCTCCACCCTTCACCAGCTACAGCTCTGAATCCTGTGGGGGATCGGGTTTGAGTTACACTTGCAGCTCTTCACTTGGTCTTGACAAAGCTGATACTGAGATCACAGAGGATTAGCAAACATGGGTAAGGAGCAGAGGCACTTAAAGACTTGGGCATCTTCAGGTCCATATAACCAGTAAGTTTTTGGGAACTCCATTTTGGAGTTCACCATTAAAATTTACTCAATATTTAGATGCCTATGGGTACAGTGTGGCAGCCAGCTGAAGCATGCTTAGCTCTGAAAGGGGTGATCCTGACCCTCTTTCTATCCTGAGCATGAATCTCCAATGTTTTTTCTGTTTCAGCTTTAGTGGTCCATGCAAGAAACTAAACTTTCTTCTTCCTTTCTCATATGAGTGTGCTTTCATCGGCATCAGCTTGCTGATCTGAGTGTCTGCATGATTACTCAAGCACCGCTGTCAGTGCTAGACAGACCAGGACTGTGAGCCTGAGAACCAGGAGACAGCCCAGACTGCTCCTTTTGGCAGCATCATGGACTTAAATAATTTTAATTCAGTTGCAAAATACATTTTAAAATGCTTTATAATATTGCCCTGATCCCATCAAAGACAACTGGAAAACAAACACACAAAAGTCTCTCGTCAGTGTACTGACTACTGGTTATTCCACGTGGGCAGGTCTCTGCTCCCAGGTCTTGTTGCCATTCCATACAAACGCTTCCACTCCCAAAGGAATGAATGTGAAACAGTATTGTGGCTTTTGCTTTTTACTTAATTACCCTCATTGCAATGGTCATTTCAGCAGAGAGGTGTAGGAGGGTTGTTCAAAGTGAGGTATATGATGGAACCTTAGCTGTATTTATTTAAAAGTAAAATATCTGCTAACATTATCTATAATACCTGTGGAAGCCTGATGCAGGTGACACTTTAATCTACTATTAATCTAACTGATAAATACCTCCCTGTTTCAAACCCGAATTCTCTGAGGCCTCTAGAAGGAACAGAATCTTGCTGATTAAGGACAGTGTTAACACTGCATTGACTATCCTGGATTTTCAGAGAAAGGTTCTGATACCAAAACAAAAGTTTAACTCTTTTAAGAGCTCTTTCCTTCCTCATTACTTGTATGGCCAAGATGGAAATTTACTATTAAAATTTTCTAAGAAAAAGCATCCAGGGAGAGAGTTTGAATTACTGTGATTAACCTCATGTATTTGTCTGAGCCTGGAATCACAGAACTGTAAATAATTACCTTTACAGAAATCAGACAAAAGGGTTGTAAGTACAGAGCCCTCTATTTTATTTTTTTTTTTTGTATACCACACTATAAAGATTTTCTGATACCATAACCAGGTGAAAGGGAACACGCATGATCCCTTTTTTCTTCTGATACGCTACTGCACATTTATTAATAGTTTGTTTATATCGATTTAGTTCCTTTTTGTGGCCAGTAAAGGAAGTCTTTCTTCGAAAGCACCAAGACTGATGTCTTCCTGATCTTAAATGATGGAGCTGGTATACTGCTGACTAACTTTTTGCATTGCTTATTTATTCATGGGCGTATATAGCTAACATTACTGTGCTCAAATCACATTATGCTATGTTAAGTAAAGGTAAATATTTTTTTCTGGAGTCTTTGCAGGTGGAAGGGCCTCCTTGGGAGATTTGTGATAAACATCCATGCCGTAAGACAGCTCGTGTACACGCACGAAGTGTCCTCTTTGTACCTCCTGAGAGACGAGTTGTGCGTTGAGTTATGGAAAAGTTTACAGCAGCACCATCTACCGGAGAGCCCCTCATTCTGTACCACACCGTGCGTGCCTTCTACGTGTGAAAAAAGCAAAGAAAGGAAAAGTTGTGACAACAATTTCAAGTGGAAGACTTTGTCCACCGTTGTATGTGGTGCTCAGAGGGGCCCTCACGAAGTCTGTGCTACACAAAGATGTCTCTTAGGCTGCTGCACAGCACTGGACTCTCTCTTGGTCCTTCAGGTTACTAGAAAGGAAGAGACAGACAACCCGGGCTCCTTTCACTGCACACAGGGTGTGAGACACAATCCTCACGTGAACTGTGTGATACGGTGGAGGTAGAGGTGGTAGCTGTGTGTTTGTGGGAGGAAAGGAGAAAGCCTGGCTGCAACAGGTGATGTGGGAACATCTAGCCCAGCTCTTGGCATCAGTACCTTGCAGGTTTGGTCCTTTAAGAGTTCCTGTGTTACGGCTTCCCTTTTGTTAAACACAGTAGACACTTTTCACCAAAGTAGTATTTATAAAACACCATGAGATCACAGATTTTTTTTTTAAAAAAAAAAAGACTCTGTGGAGACACCAACAGACTTGGGTTCTGCTCTGGCTTCCCTGAACACACCTTTTAAAAAAATCTCAGAATCACTGAATCGCTGAAATTTTGTGCCTAAAAACGGTCTTATGTAAGGGAGCAAAGGCAATAGGATGTAGAACCCGTAAGACTGATCCTTATTGCTTCCCTAGATAAACCAGGTTACTAACAGTGTCTTATTCCAAAGGATCAGTCTAAGAATTAAAATGGGCTAAGGAATGTGGGTTGGAGATATATTAACACTTCTTCTGATGCACACCTATAAATGTATCACTATCACCTAATTTAATGGATCCAGTTCTGCTGAAAATGAACCTGTGTTCTAGGCCAAACTGTCCTCCACTTTATGTAAAGCTCCACCATTAAATTCAAAGGCAGGCAGGCTGCTCTTTAATGACATTCAGCTATTTATATCTCAGTTCTTAAATAACTAGAATTCTCTTTTCCCTGTGAATAGGAGCAGACCACAGAATACTTGTACATGTGTGCAATTAATACAATGCACAGTGTTGTTCTATGCTTTCTGGAAGTGCCATCCTCTCAGGTGGAATTATCGGGATTAATTTAAGGACCATTAAAGGACAAAGCCCTTCTTAAAAATGGAACCAGACCAATTTGTCTCTCGGTTGCCAAGAAATGCATTTAGGAAAAATCAGCTACTTTGCATTTAAAACATGAGATGATTTAGTAAGGTCAACATCCAGCAAAATGGACTGAAGTGCTAAAGTGACTGCTGCCACGGTGTAATTAAGACTCACATCTTAAAGGTTATAAAGCAGATACACCTGTATTCCACTGGGGTTGACTCCACTACACTGTCTAATTATTTTTTAAGAACAATGGCAAACCATGTCAGACATCTTGCTGCTGATTTAATAATATTAAGCTTCTAGGAGACAACCTCTATCTTTCAGTTAAATCTGAAATAACAAACAGGGCATTTAAAGAAAAGAAGAGAAAAATTCCAACTATACACCTTTCCTCATGCAAATACCTCAAAGCACATAATACAATCTACAAAACATCAAAGAATCAATCTGAAGCTTAAATACACACCCACACAGGAAAACGTAATGAAAATTGCATGGTTCTTTTACTAAATTTACCAGGTTTTATTTGAATTATTTTGAAAGCTTTTTATTTACTTGAGTTTATTATTCATTATTCAAATTCTTTGGGGAAGTTTTCTCCCATAGCTGTAATAATGTATGTTAGCTCTTCCATTTCCACTAAATCTTTTCTAATATAGGTTGATCAGAAACAAGTAAAGCAATTCAGGTAATGCTGTGCATAGAATTGACACAAGACATTATAATAGTTCAGTTCTACTTTTATGCATTTCTGAAAGCAGCCTTATATTTAACTACTAAAGGTTATACATCTGAAAGGTTATCCATTCGCCTTCTTAAAGGGACTTCTGGATCTTTTTCCTGAGGGTTTGGAATGATTTTAGAAAGTATCTGTGTTATATCTGTGTGGTTAGTTATAATGATTCATTTAAATATGCTTCAATGCAACTTTAAAACCTAATTTCTTTATTTTTTTAATGATGTCCAAACACCAAAGTATATCAGTTCCCTCACAGTTTCATTGACCTCTTTAATCTCGAGTAACTAATTTGTTTCATCCATAAATTTTAGCATCTTTTTGTTCACACCATATCCTGAATGTTAAGAAATCGAATGAGATGTGATATAAATCCTTGGGATGCATCTTTGCTATTTTTTTTGTCACACTAGAAGTTGACTGTTGTTCTGATGGCTTGGGGCTTTTTTTCAGATTAAAAAGTAGTTACAAAACTAGAGAAAAATTAGTTCTCTCCGTGACAATTTAGTTGTTCTACCAGCTTTCCACAGACATTTGAAAGTCCAAATTTATTAGACTAGATTTATTAGACTTATTATTTATTAGATTTATTTCCTGTCTACTAGACAGAAAAGGTAAGATTTTTCAGAGCAGCTATATTTTTTCCAAGTGTCTTACAGTGCAGTTATGATTAGATCTGGTTGGAAACAGGAATTTTCAAGAATTTCTTTAATTTATTTTATTTTTTTTTAAGACAGAAACATGAACTTTTCATCCAAAACCCAAACAGCCAGTTTTCAAGGGAGAGGACCTTGACGGTGCTATTGGGAAGGCTGTCAAGAATTGAAATTTTCCGATGGAAAACAAACTGCTTCTGCATACATACAGACAAGATTTTGCTAGAAAAGGGGGCAATTATTCACAGAAAGTTTTACATCATTCCTACTCATCGTTCCAAGTGATATCCCTACACCAAAGACATGCTTACTTAATCACTTGGGTGTTTACTTAAAGGTACACAGAATTTTTACTGAACACCCATAATATGGCACTGTACCCAGCAGGTAGTACGGTGTTATTTTATTTAGTAGTTCTAACATTTAAATGTTGAAGTCCATCTAGTTTAGCCTATCTGTTGTTTTTCAATTTTTTGGTTTATTTCAGCTCTGTAATTTTTGACATATCAATATGCAGTCCTGCTCTTGTCACTTACTCCCTGCCACTCTTGCTTTTGGTATAATTGAAATAATTTGTTTATCTTTCTATCTTCAGTTGTTTGCTCTTCAGTTTCCTTCTTAGTCTTGCTTGACTTTTTCCTGTAATAGTTTGTTCTTTCTAGTGGATCCATTTGGGCAGGATTTCCATTTTCTCCATTTGGCTTGAATAACCTCTTAAACTTTACTAGCAGAGGAAAAATCTGCTATTCTGATTGAGCAATTAAGATTCTTTAGGCATGTTAATGAAAGGACGCTGACAAGTGACTGAGCTATATATAATCATAGCCTTTTAGAAATCGCCACCAGAAAAACAGTAAAATAAATTCACTAATACTAGGTCTTTTAAACCCCATTAGAGAGCAAAGTCTATGAGATAGCCTGAACATCTCATCAGGTCATCCAGATTCTTTTCTGGTTTTATCTTCATGACGAGCTTCTCATTGCCATACATGAACTTTCCAGATGAGATTCACTCATCTGGTTATCTCCCTGGGGGATGGGAAGAGCACAGCTCTAATTAACAATCTACTTTGATATGAAATAAATATTAATTTACTTTTATAATCTGAAGGTGTCTACAATCCCTGTCATACTATTAAGAACTGCATCCTCTTTCGGTTTTGGGTTGTTTTTTTTTTTTAAATCTTAGATGTTTGTTTTCCTTTTGCTATTAAATGGTCTTTAAACTTGCCTAGGCAACAATACAAACCTTCAACTATTATTGAGAAAGCACTGGGTTTATTAGTTCCTTTCAAGGCAGTTTCAATGCAGCGGTGCAATACTACTATGTCTCAACCTATACAAAATGGGCATTATATTGTATTTTTATGTCTTCCTTACCCATTATGCTTTCTATGTTTCCATTAAAGAGAGAGCTTATCTAGCAAAGATAAATGCTCTGGTAAAAAACAGATGCAAAGCCAGGAAACGTTCAGACTCAAGGCATCGCTCAACCTACCATTCTGATCAGCAATTCAGGATCCAAAAATTCATCATACACTTCCCGGTCTACTTTCAATACACGGTATGTGGTTTATTTGCCTGGTGAGTACATTTTGGTGGGGGGGAAGTACCTAATCAAGACGTACTAATCCAAACTATGAATCGTATAAACAAATCTCTGTAAGAAGAGACACCAAAATTATGACAGATGTCAGTTACGTCACTTAAAGGACAACTTGAAAACGCTCAGACACTATGGTTATGAAGATGATATAAAGTTCACCTGTAAACAGAAAATGAAATGGTATTCTCTATCTCATACAATTAATATTTTAAACACTTTGTGGTGAAAAATGTGTTACTTACTATTGTAAAGGAAAAGAAACCTATCATCACTCTAACAGATTAAGCTTTTTTTTCCTTCTTCTTTCTGCTTTGAAACTACTGTAGCATGGAATGCTACTTATCCCATATTTTTCAATTTTCTGATTTCCAGAAAAATCTGTAGGACCATATTTCTAAATTAACAATCAAATGTAAATACTTAAATTCCTTAAAAGTAGACCAACAAGAGTAGATATTAGATACAATATCTATATTTTATAGTATTTTAACATACCTATCAAAATGTTTAAGAAACATGGACTTAACCCTGTAAAATATATATCTGGAATTAATCTAACAAATGGCTGTCACTGCTGCTCAACATTTAAGGGATAAAGCACCACTTCTCAGGAAGTCAAAGAGATGGCTTACCAAGAAAGCAATTAGAAGTTATCAGTGCAGGGGAATAATTAATACTAAGGACAGGAAATGGGGCACGGTACTCCTTGAAGTGAGGAGCAGGGGTGGAAGAAGAAAAACATACTGCAGAGAGAAAATGAAAGTTCTCGTTTACAGTCTGGTGCTATTTTTCCCCAAGTGGATCTTTTCTTCTGTGCCATGTTTTCCCTTTAAAAACAGTAGTTTCCGTATACAACATCCACAGAAATCATCTTGCTGTAAGAAACCTCAGGAATACAATGTTAGATTTTCAACTTCTCTTCAGTAAGAATAATGGCAACCTGGCAGAAATAAGAGGCAGGCATGAAAGCCCAGGGAGGATTTCTTTTCTTATCATCACACCATCGCATCTGAAATAATTCCAGGATTCAAGCCAAGATCTTTGACACAAGTATTTGTAATGTTGAGCTAAAATACCAAACCAAAATGCAGTCAAGTTCTGTTTGCTAAGTCAGAAATCCTCCTGGGGGGTTTCTAGATTTATGTCTTCAGAAGATGAAAGAGAAAAAGAAATCCAGAAGTTTTTCTGAACTGATAGAGCTTCAGGATTAAGGGTGATCTGTAGACAGAACATTTTGCAAGGCTTTTCATCCCTGACATGGCAGCCATTTCACTTGAATGTTCTATTTCTGTAGCCATGAGGGATTTTTAAGTTTGCTAAAACAACTGAGCACATTCTTCAAAACAATACAGTGGGTCTTTCTTGTGAAAGCAAAGCTAATCAAATACAGCATCCTGTGCTATTGATGTCAGCCAGCAAGCCAGTCATGGCACTACTACATTCTCTGCTTTTAGGCCAACAGGCATATTATGGACTGTTTTCTCCATCTGTTCTCAAAGCAAATGCCAAGATGGTCAAGGTGTCAGAACATCGCACTGAAAACCGGATCAAAGAAGTGACCCAAGCTGCCATGCCAGGACTAGAGTCTTTGCAGAGACTAAATCTGTAGAAATAAAATACAACAACAAATCTAGAAAACATTTATAAGATAATTCAATGGGCACAGTCCTGGATGGAGTTTGAGGCTTTCAAGCAGAGTTTACAACCCAAATGAATCCATGAAAGTTAAAACAAACAGTGAAAAGAACTGGCCCCTTTACAAGGCAAAGTTAAAAGCAGAAATTGTGCTGATAAGTAAATCTGAGTTCTTAAAATACATCTTTAGAGCTGGTGTTGATCTACTGCAGAGACATCCCATTGCCCCAGTGAAGACAGAAGCCAAATACTGTATTGAAAATGGCACCAGGCGACCACCTGTGAGGCAGTTCCCTCTACACACCTGAACAGCCCCAAAAGCTCTATCCCAAAACACCAAAAGGTGTCATTAAGGGAACACATAATGTGATCAGAGAGGACTGGTTATTTCTTTGAAAAGTATGTTAGCCTCCCACATGGCTACAGTCCCCTCTTTCTAACTGGACATTAAAGATATTCTCATTAGAGAAGAAAAGAAGAGAAGGTATAAACAGGATGGTGTCACTCACACCTCGAGGGGCTGGAAGAAGAGGAGAGGAATGGTAAAGGAGGGAGTGACTGATGTGGACACAGTGCGAGAAAGAAAGGAGTTTCCACCCTTTAATGGAAGCAAAAATCACTTCCCACAAAACCAAGCGTGCAGTTTGCTTAAAGTCTCTCTTGAGAGCCACATAATTTCTTAGAGGCTGGGGGAAATGATACTAAAATAAGAACAAGTATCTGCAAAATGGAAGCCAGGAAAGAATGATGAGATGGACACCTGCGTGGATGTGCCTGTGCATCTTTGCTCTCTATATGTACTCATGTTGTAGAGGCTCCTTCTCAGCTTTGGGATGTGCTACTCTCTTCACCTGGCCTGGAGAACACCATGGATCAGCACAGATCAAGGGAACTGCAGGTAGTACAGCTCAGCACTGCATGTTCACTCTTCCACCTGATATGTCACCTCTAAGAGGAACTGAGCACAGCCTGGCTAAGTTTTGCCTTTCTGGGGAACCACACTGCCCAGCTGAAGCTGTCAGAACACATCACCTCGTCTTTTAAATTTGGGTGTCTAGGTCAGCTGCCTGCTAAAAATGTCCATAGCTAAGCCAGCCTTACCGACCACGATTTCATGGCTAAGCCAGCCTTATTGACCTCGATTTCACTGCCATGGAAAGAGGCACCTGAACAGGAGTGGAGGTAGCTACAAGAGGAGATGAGAACCTTCCTTTTGGCAAAAGCAGCCACCACTACATCGCTCCCACTCCACCAAAGATGGCAAGAACAGCAAATCCAACCTTGTAGGGTTGTCCATCTCTCCCCTTAATGTAGAAGGAGAAGCCGGTCTCTGGCACCTCATCAGAGGCAGCAAAATTCGATTTTACCAGTGCTGCTGAAACACCTGGATGAGTTCTGGACTACCGTGCCCAGAAAAAATGTTTAAACTGGTTGCAAAGTCTAGATCATCCAGGCAAGCACTGAAGTTTTCAGTGAGTTTTATTCCATAGCAACAGGCAGAAAACACCTTGGATTCAAAACTTCCATTTAAATGTAAAGCACTGCATTTCCCCGACTGACCAGAATAGGCTATTATGATTTGTGTATTAAAGCCTTGTGTTTTCCACCTATCGAGTGCATAAACAACAGTTTAACCTTTATTCCAAGGCATGTACACCCTTCTACTCTTAGAAAAATGAATTCATGTTTAGCAGTCAAATCAGTATCAACCTGACCTTTAAACACATCAGTGTTTCTTGGAAAAATATTATGGCTGAGATGCCTACTGTGGTAAACAATATTAGCTGCTCCAACCCATTGTTGAGCCATGCTGTGCAGAGCCTTATCAAAATAAGGGGGTGGAAATCAGCAGGGACCACAGATCTTCTGACAAACTCCACAGGATATGAAGAACAATGTAAATGTAACAGTACTGGCAGATATATTTCTATATTACTGTTCCAGAGATAACAGCTAAGGTGAATCATTTCCCACCACCTACAGTACTGAATTATTTCAAATTCTGAAGGGACCATATTTATTTCATTGGTAGGTAGCAATTTACTTAGCTGAAGATCATTATATTTATGTGTCTGTGAAATCCTCACAATAATTATATATTTGAGATGTCTCAGAAGTGCTATATATATTCTCATTAGTCATGTACTTCCAAGGATATTATCATTTTTTTTTCCTTCAACAACCTTTGCAATCTGAGTGTGAAGTACTGCACTGCATATGAACCTCGATTCTTATAGTTTTCTTAAACTCCAGTTTAATCAAACAGCAGGGTGGCCTATATTCAAATGCAAATGATAAGCGTGCTATGAAATATCTTCATTTCCTTAAATGACTGCACTGTAGAGCTTATTTAAAACAGACCACACTGTGCAACAAAACAGAGGACATGGGAAAAAAAGTCCTCTGTTTGATATTACTTTTGCAAAACTTTTCCAAAAAAGGTCATGAAAATGTTTAGTGCAGGATAAGGAGATAAAGGCGAGGGGGTTTCCTTGGTTCCAAGCCTATCTTTGCCAAGTAGTTAATTATACCTCTCCAGGGTGAAGAGAGGTCCATTTATTCTCTTCAGTGCACTTCAGAAGACTCATGTGAAAAATATTTTCAAAACACAAAACACTGTATGAGTCTAAATGTAGGTGGTAGTCAGACAGCCCTCAGACCTGGGTAAGAAGATCACATGTTCCTTTACCCCACAGCTTGTCACCCTCTGCAGTGTTCCTGCAAGATCACCAGGTAATTTTTTTTATTCCCTCCTTTTTAAATGCAACAATGAGAAGAGGTGCCAGGCTGACAGTCCTCGAAACTGAAGGTCCTTGCTCATGATTAATGTTAATACTCCACCCTTTTGCATAAAGTTCAAGCCAAAGAAATCCAAGAGCTTTAAAGATATTAATCACTCGCATCACTACTCTCATTCTGTCTAGTTTCTTATTTATTTGAATACCTTCCACAAGCAAAAAGGAAATGGCGTCAGTTGTATTTTCCTCTACCATCCTTGCCAAAAACAGATAGACTTTGTAGTTTGTTTCTTCTGGTTTGGCTGACAGATTTTTCTTTTTCCTTTTTGAAAATAACTGAGTACAAAAAGATGTTAATGTAGAACTTGTGTGCAAGGTCATAACAATTACTCCTTAGCCTTAGACCTACCGAAATGACAAATTACAGTTAAAATAAACAACAAGCATACACAGAAGACACAACATTATGTCTTATGCATGCAATCTAGCAAGTGACAGTGGACAAAGCAAACGCAGCCACTGTAAGCTTGTTATAGTCCAGCAGCAATGCGCTACAATTACCAAAATCAGGAAGGAAAAGGTTAGAGGTTAAGTTCTACCTCAGACTATATAAGCAAAGGTTGAAACAAATGATAAACAGTTCTCACTCCTTTTGCTGGTTTGGGAAATTGAGTAGAGAGGCAGATGCTAAGGAATATCTTGCCACGCTCTCCGGCGTGATGCTAGTTATCCTGGCAGAGCACACTGGTGCCAGAGACCGCCACCCTCCGAAAAGCCGTGGGGCTGAGGCACAGAAAGGCAGACAAACACATACCGAGCACTCTGCAATGTAGTAAAGCAATTTAAGTGGAGAACATCAAGAGATGTTTTGGATTGAATCATCATCTCTTCTTGATCATCAACCCATCGCTGCAGTGACCTTTATTCTTCCCTTTGCCAAAGACACTCCTTAGTGCAGGCATTTGCTATGAAAATTAAAACTCTATCCTATTTTTAAAAGTTTCAGATCACTGAAGACTCAATTAAAAAACCATAAGTACAAAGTTTCCCTACCACCCTTGTAGCAAACGAAATTCAAAAAGGAACTGACTCTAAGGAGCTCACTGCACCCCTCACCTTATAGATCTCTCTATATATATACACACATGATCCTGTTGACTTTGGTAGGGCTGCTTCCATAAATGAGGAGTGCAGCTACACATAGTATCTACCGTTTCTCTCCAGGTGAGCACCTATTCCCACCAAAGGCATAGGAAATTTTATTTTAGTTTTTTTTCCCCCACACTCCATGGTTGTGAAAACAAGCATTGAGCAAATGTAAATAAGCATGACTTGGCAAATAGACATACCCATTGTGAAAGCCATCCACAGCAAATTAATAAGCCTAAAAGACTCTCACAGTTTGAAACTGTGCTTCCTAATCTATGATCGCTGCCACATTTATTTTATTAGGATATAAAATAAACATCACACCTTTAAACTTTTCACATTGCTAATAAATCAGCTCGGAGGGGATGACTCTCACGAGAGGATCATGCCTGTGGTTAGCAGAGTCCCACAGATACACAAGAGATGCAATTATGCTAGAATAGCCAATTCTACAGCTCTGACACGGCTTATTATTTGACTAGCAAACAAGGAACTTTTTCAACTTAATTGCAACCTTGCTTTTCTACCACTGATCTTTTTCATCCTTCTTTTCCTTTAACTTTGGCCTTCACAGAATTGTGTTTTATTTTAATCCTTTAGTTGTTGATGTGTCCATTTCTTGGGTCTGTGTTTTGTTCTTGGTATGGATATGCACAGCTTCAGAACAAGGTAAGCAGTGGTTGCTGATAAGATTTACCCCATCACAGCTCACTTGTTAGAAATTTGTGATTCAGATTAAAGGGATTTGCAGCATTAATTTGAGCCGTGCACTGGTGGAGATTCTTAACTATAGTGGTGCCATGCTGCTGAAACCTATGAAAATACTGAGTTTCTGCTGAGATGTTTATTTTTGGATGCATCTTCAGATGGCAATGTTCCTTGTATCATAATGTACAGATGTTTCACAAGGAATTTAAAACTGCAGAGAACAGCTCTAAATACTTATCAGTAATGACATGCCTGATCTGCTAGCGTGTGAGAGGAGCTGAGCTTTGACCAGTGTTAAAAGCAGAGCTCATACCCCCCTGAGCAGCACCCTGGTTCTGTGGAGCTGCAGGTCCTGAGCACTTAGCCACACACCAAGGACACAAACTTGCTCCGACTGAAGGTAATTTCTGTACCCTGTAATGTAATGCTTCCATCGCCCTACGCATAAGGAACAACTGATTTTCACTAATTAACAAATGGCCCTGGCACAGGGCCCAGCTGCCCATGCACTGGTACTGGCTGGAAAGCGCACGGCAGAGCAACTGCTTTCACAGGATTGGGCCTTTAAAGGTCAAGTAATTACCAGCCTTTCAGAAGCATAAACTGCCTTTAAAGTCAACAAAGTAAACAAAGACTATTAGGAGATTCATCCAACATAGATCTTTTAACTTGTTATCTCCGATACATGAATTCATTCTTATACTGTTTGCATTGCAATGCATAAAATATTAAAATTAAAAGGCTCAGGGACTTCTGAGAGAAAAAAAAAAAAAGTAAAACTATTTTAGATTCAGAAACATTTCATCAATATGAAGTGTATTTGCATACTGGAATCAGAGACTCCTGATTATGCATGTTTATTGATATTGGCTTTGTTTTGATTAATGATAAAACTATGATACGTCTTGTGAGGTAGCAAAGCTTGAGGGAGCTTAATACAATATGAATGGTTTGTATTTTAAGAAATCCTATTTATGCAAATAAGCGGACATTCACATGCATTTTGCTCAACCATGGTTGTAACAAAGCTCTAAAAACATTCTCTTTTATACTCTGGGTAATTTGGGGAGGCATGTTTAATACAAAAATGCTGCATAACAATTACTTTTTTTCTTCATTATGAATGACTTCCATTATATCACCTTGGACAAAAGAACACGCTTAAATTCCCACTGTGTCTAATTTATTATTACTGCTGAAGATAGCGTTTTGTGTCAGAGTGCATACGGTATTTCTAGAAATGTATTGCAAAAATCCTACTGGGGGGAGTTAAAGGGAAGTGGGAGTGGGGAGAAGTATGGAAGAAATAGCAAAACATAGCTGGCTATAAAAGTTTTCGCATCTTTGTACAAGAGCAATGTTGGCATGTTAGCCTACAGTCATGCCACTCAGAAAAATAGGAGAGAGGTTTACATTATATAAAGAAAGCCGTAGATAGTCATGATCAGAACACAGAGAAAGTGTGATGACAGACATCTTATGTGGAGTGCACTAAGGACATCAACGGTTGTGACAGATTATATTCCCATTTTAGATACCAGTATTTAGACCATACAGAGGGCAGCGGGATGAAGTTATTCTGAATTTATCCAAGAAGACACCTGCACATCAAGATAAATAAAATTATCAGATGGCCTGTGTTCTGACACATGAACTGTTCTTGCAGATCTCAGCAGGATCTTCGCCTGTATGACAGCTGCCATATTGGCTTCTGATATCTATTTTGGCAGTAAGATCAGCATCTAGATAGTTTAAATATAATAGCAACCAGAGAATAAGGGAGGGAATGGAGGTGAAGATGACCTTCCTCCTTAAGGTATAGTTTTGGGACAATTTGATGACCAAAGCTGTCTCATAGAAGAAGGATATGGAACAAAAGTGTCCACAGACCCCATGACAACTTATTTTTAGACCATAGTAGGGTTTTCCCTCTGTGGGCTGTTGGGGCTGGGGAGAACAGAATACCACTCTTCCACATCACCCTCCCATGACCTCAGAATAATTGCTTCCACAGCAGTTTAGAGCTGCCTCATGCTGCAGGAAAGCTGGTCGAATCCCTTCTGCAGGTGCTTCTGTGTATTTGGAGAGCAACTCGACCAGTCTCAGAAGGAAGAAGTGGGGTCAGCTGAACAGCAAGAAAGGGTCAGGCTGCCACACGGTCATTCCTGCATCTCAAAGACTGCATTTGTCTTAGAAATTGTGCCTCTTAATGTCTTCGCTGCTTAACAAGCCCTCTTCCACTTCAGGGACTTCGTTATATGAGATAGATGAAACGTTCATCTTATTCTTTCAGCTCAAGATGCTGGAAATTTTTCTCCACTTTCATAAGAAATAGTATTGCCCACTGAAAGCCTTCGTTCTACAATTATTACGGGAAAGCAGGGCTCCCAGGTCGCAGGACAGCCTCTTCTTAACAACTCAGCAGGGATCTCCCTTTTGTGAGGCCTCGGGGTCAAGAACAGCAGAACCAAATGGACAGACTGGGGAGATCACAACCATTTTCTGAGAGGGTGTTTCTGAATCTTGCAGTCTCTTGGTGGGGACCTCAGCATAAGCTCAGTGCATAGGAAACCATCGCTGTAGAAGGGTCTCTCCCAATTACTCTGCGAGAAGGATTCATCTAAGCCATGGAAGTACACACACACACACTTCTTCCTCTAGCAAAACAAGTTGCATTCATTTTTCCACTCACTTGAATAGGCAAACATGGATTGAACGGAATTGAAAATTTCATAAGGAGGAGTTATTTAACCCAGAGGCTAAAACTCTTTTATATTTAAGCCTGAATTTAACTTGAAGAATAAAGAAAACTGTAGCATAAATTAGCACATATTGTAAACTGAACATTGGAAAAATAAAAAGTTGAATTAAATCTAAGTAGTAAACTAAAGAACTAATTTCGTTAATTTGCTGGATATTGTCAGTGATTAAATAAGTTACTGTAGTCATATTATAGGCTCTCAAAGGCAAAACAACTGGATTGAAAAAATCTTTGAACTTTGTGAGCATCAAAAGTGAACAACTGGAACGATATTTGTGTCTGACTCAAGTTGTTGCATTTCTCTGACACTAGTATCAATCTGATAATTCAACTCACTACAGTAGTTCTTACACTAATGTAACACTTACATATCAAAATAAAGCTGTTCAATACCTCTGCCCTCCTATGGTACCTAACTGTATTGCATGATCTTAAGATTAAATGTTAATTCTATTTCAAATGATATCAAGTTTAATTTAGAATGAAAATTAACACCACACACGCACAGAAAACCTTTACAGTAATGCTTAAACGCTGACAACGTGGAGTTTAACACCAGGAACAAAAATAGGATTAGGCATTTTTGATTGAAAGTATTCTGCTTCTGTATCAACAGTCTTCTCCCCACCAGTCCTCTTTTTTTTCTTTTTTTTTTTTTAAAGTCTTTAAACCTGGTGCTTAACTCCATCCATGAAATATTACGCAATATGTTGATCATGCTGGTTTTTAATTTCAACTCAACTGAAGAAGCATTGTTAAAAAGAATCACTATATCCCAGGGGAATCAGGAAATTAAACTTTATTTATTGGGTTTTGACTTTCCCATAAGTAGATACAGCCATATACCATCTGATTACCATCTGAGGGGAGGCACAGCTTGAAAAAGAGCACTGCCAATGTGCCACTGGGCCATTGATTAATTAAGCAATAAGATGAGAAGGTCTGTCGCTTAGGGTCATTAATGCATGCCTAAAATGCCATTTGAGGCATGAATGTCTGGTTAGTATTACAGAGCCTGATCCCACAAGAATTTACATCTGAGCACAGTACTCGATACTTCTGTTGGTCTGTTTGCATAGTAGGCACTACCATTTGTAGGTATTAGAATATACTGCACAATCTAAAAAAACGATTTTTATTTGGGGGAGGAGGGGGGGAATGAAATGAGAGAGGAAGATTTAAAAAAAATACTTCTGTTTCACAAATAGCATGCTTCCAGTGACCAAATTTGTCTTTCATTCCATAGAATATTGAAAGGGATCATAAAAACATCTACACAGCCATTAGTTTCTTAAAATAACATGCTAGCAGGCAACTAGGTCTCTAATGAAGCTCTAAAGACTCTATAGCAAATCTGCATGCAGGGAAAGAAGTGCTGGTTACAGCAAAAGTCTAGGAGACAGGACTCCTCCATCTTACAGGCATGGCTTTGCTGCTGACAGAGCAATCGCCCTCAGTACAGCATGCCACAATTAAGTCATCTGCAAAATGAGTACCACTACTTAAATACTTCATGGGGCTACTGTAAGAATTAGTTCATTGCTATTATAGTGCTTTATGATGATCATATCACTATTTCTAGACATCCCACAGCAAGGAGGGGGAAAAAAAAAAAAAAAAAAAGGTATTCCTAAAATTCTTCTGATTTTCTGAACTGGTTCACATAATCTGGAGAAACAACCACTCTATACTCCTCCTGCCAGAGCTGCTACATTTTGTATGAAATGGTTAAACACAAGGCTTGAAAGCAAGCCCAGGGTTTTCTCTAGTTCAGTGGTCTGGGCACTCATCTGTGAGCAGGCAGACCTGAGTTCCAGTCCTTGCTTCTGTTAATGTTTACTTCAAATTTAAAAGCCATACAAGGACCCCAAAGAAGGCAACCCCCTCTCTCTGGTGGGTGTTCTAACCCCTGGGCTAGATCGTCGTGCTCACTCATGTATACATGTGAACTTGGTGATTTAATGAACATCTAAATATTCCATGCATATGAGACAGCTGCAGGAAGAGGAAAGTAAAGAAAACTTGCACCCCTGTGTAATAAGCCATAACCATCTCCCTGAAACAATGCAAGAACAGAGGAAAGAATAGAACCTATTTCAAATGGGTGTTGTAATAATTAAGTTCTTACACACAGACGTGATAACAGCTGCTCTTCATGTACCCTCTGAAGAACTTGGTATGTTTGAACATTCTCTCAATTTAAAGCACGGTGGTGACATGAGAATAATTAATTTGTGGATCTTTTCCCTGATGCAGGCTTGAGCTTGGTGCTGTCAAGTCTAAGGCACTTTAGAGTTGTCCAGAGCAGCATTTTAAGCACCCATGGAAGACTTTGGGGATTTAAGTGTCTCTAATATCTGCCATCAGATTAACCCAAGTTCAAATATATATAGTCTCTGTAAATTCTACAGAGTTTCCATTTTTGCTGCATACAGAATTAGCTCCATAACCTCAGAAAGAATGAGAAAATGTAAGCTCGCCCAGCTTGCTTTTTTTTTTTTTTTCCTCCAATCCTGTTTTACAGACTGTCCAAACAGATGATTTCAACCCAATGGCTTCAGGAGAGATTAAGGTTTTAAGAATTACTTCTCATGAGCAAGCCGAGAGATGTTATTATTCCCTCAGTATTGTAGGCTGAACCTGCAATACAGTGACCAGCTTTGGGCTGCAGCGAAACAGGACACGATCCAGCAAAAAGTAAGATGGTCAGAGGTATGTGACTTGTAATATACAGAAAGTCTCCTCACATTTCAGAACTGATAATTTGAAATATTTCACTTTCAGGTGAATGCACTGAAGTAACACAAATAGTGATCAGACAAGAAAACAAGCTGGTAACATGCTTTTCATAAATGCTACACAGCTGCCTGCCTGGATCATAAATTGAGTGCTTTAATGACTCACTCCCACCCACTATTGCCATACATCCAAATTAAGGTCAGGTAGGATTACTTCCCTGTTGAATAGACTTCCCTTTAACTAGATATTCCAGAAAAAATATTTTAACAGCTCATTATTTTATTACTTTGTTAGGGATGCATAAAACAAGAAATTTGGGACGAGGCAGCTCTATATAGTGCTTTCCTCCTCCAAAGTCAAATGGGTCTCTGTACTTGCCATCTACTGCTTATTAAATAATGTAGCAGCAGCAGGGGAGAGCTTAAGGAATAATAATAATAATAAAAAAGTTTGAAGACTGTGATTTGAAGATAGAGATGCCTTATCCAAAGTTTCTAATTAATTTCAAAAAATGTATTCCTTGTCAACCAGCATGGCCACTGTATCAACATAAAAATTCTTATTAGATCCAGGCCTACACTTTTAGTTCAACATAAGCACCATCACACTTTGCTCAGCTAGAGAGAAGTTAAACCAATATAAGGACATTTATAGAGCTGAATATCATCCACACTTGAACTATATTGCTGTAAATAAATCAGCACCAGTTTTGGGTTTAGACAGATGTCCAACAGTATTGCTACTGTGTAGCCCAGGGAAGGAAAAGGGCTCATCTTCAGCGCAACATTTATATCAAGTTACTTCACTCAGACTAACCTTGAGAGTACACGGTAAGAAACATTTCAGCTACACGGAGTGATTCGATTATGAACACAGAGTGATTAGATTAGCAGCAGATGACTTGAAAGTCAAGCTGCTGCATCCCCATTGAATTACTAGCTCACGAGCAGCAGCACTCCCCCTTCCATCCGACCCTCCCCACAGGCCAGGTGGTTCAGGCTTTAACCATCTCTTTAAGCCTCTTTAGACACCAAGTAAACAAAAGGCAAAATTTATATCTTTCCCTCTGTTGGTCTAAACAAATCTGCTTATCATACAACATCAATAGTTTGTCTATCAGTGTCAAAATGACTTAAAAACATCTCATAGATCACAACATTTCATAAATGGAACAGCTATAAAGGCTTGAATCTAGCTTACCAGGAGGCCGCGTGGTCCAAGAGACAGCAGCTTCGTGAGACCCTTTTCTCAGGTCTAGTTGTCAGCAAACAGGGCAGAAAAAAGAAAAAAAAAACCACAAATAGAGTTAAAATAAGTGGACATAACCATGCAGATAAAATAAGACTGTATTCCAACACAGATACACCAATGCAACACAAAACCCAACCTGTCTTCAACCAGGGTACAGAAAGTTAAGTGGTAAATTTGCTACTCTTCAGCTCAGCCTTATTAATCACCAATAATAGCCAACTGAGGGGTTCAGGTGATGAGTAGCAGCTCATTAAACCAAAGGAACTTGCAGCCATCTACTCAGCCCCTTGGTTTCACTTTTTTAATCAAATTTGTTTGAGTTCTGTGAATTTTGCTAACATGCTGAAAACACTTTTAAATTAGACAGCCCTTAAATTGCAGGCTCAGGTGAAAACACAGAGGGCAATGATACCTGGCCATTAAAAATGATTATAGTGCAAAGCCTGTTTCTGTAAAGACGTTTTGGCTGTGTTAAAATTGTTGATAATACCATTCAAGGAAATTTTGAAACAAACTCACTTGGTTTTTGTTTGGTTTGTTTGGGTTTTTTTAAAATAAAACAAGGTACAAAAAAGTCCATCTTTATCAGCACCACCTAGAGCATAACCTCTACTTCTCTACAGTAGTATTTGGCTGAGATAACCCATAATGTGCTCATTCTGGTGAGCCTACCTACACCTATCTGATCCTAATTAACTACCAGCTGGGAGCACTTTCCTGACCACCTTGGAAACCTTTCTGGGAGTCACCAGCTTTCATCCCCTCTTTTCCATCCCTCAAAAGCAAAAAACCCCATATTTCAAAAATATTTCCACTCAATAGGGCCTTCTTCTCAGAGACATTATTGTCACAAAATCAAATGAAATTCACAGAATCATCGAGGTTGGGAAAGCCCTTGAAGCTCCTCCAGTCCAACCATGGAACTCACCCTGACCCTTCCCAACTCCCCCAGATCCCTCAGTGCTGGCTCAGCCCGACTCTTCAACCCCTCCAGGGATCCCGGGGACTCCCCCCCTGCCCTGGGCAGCCCATTCCAACGCCCAACAGCCCCTTCTGCACAGAAATCCTTCCTCAGAGCCAGCCTGACCCTGCCCTGGGCAGCTTGAGGCCATTCCCTCGGGGCCTGGCGCTGGGGCCTTGGCTCCAGAGACTCATGCCCCCTCTCTGCCCCCTCCTGGCAGGGAGTTGCAGAGGGCCAGGAGGTCTCCCCTCAGCCTCCTCTTCTCCAGACTGAACCCCCCCAGTTCCCCCAGCCGCTCCCCAGCAGACCTGTGCTCCAGACCCTGCCCCAGCTCCGTTGCCCTTCTCTGGCCATGCTCGAGTCATTCAATGGCCTTTTTGGGGTGAGGGGCCCAAAACTGAACCCAGGAATTGAGGGGCAGCCTCACCAGTGTTGAGTACAGGGGTAACATCCCTTCCCTGTCCCTGCTGGCCACGCCAGTGGTGACACAAGCCAGGATGCCATTGGCCTTCTTGGCCACCTGGGAACACTGTTGGCTCATGTTCAGCTGGCTGTCAATCAACACCCACAGGTCCCTCTCTGATTGGCAGAAAGGCTATGACTTTCTGGACTTTATCTGGGATGTTTATCATTCATTTTGGAATTCAGTGTATTGTATCTCACTTTATTTACCCATGAAACACAGCCAGAGCATGAGATATGTGGGAATCACCTGTTTTGTTCGACCCAGCACAGTGTATTTCAGTTTGTATAGAGGTTTCACAATCTCTCCAGTTTGTCCTCTGGAATTTTTATCACAATATAACTGAGAATATGTATTAATCCACAGTTACTTTAAAAAAAAAATAAAAATCCATACTTGAGTCAAAATGTGAAGAAAAAAAAAAAGAGGGGAAAAAAAGAAATCTGGAATCTTTCTATTGGTGTTTTAAGGCATAACAAACTACAGCAATTTGTTTTGCCATATCCAGTTGTAATGCTAAACCACAGATAAACATTACTAATGTAGCAAGAATGTGTTTCTTCCTTCTGATGGACGTCCAAGATTGCCCTCTTGAGTATGCCAAACAGCATGGGGTACTTCATTTACCATGTGATTGGCACACACTTTAGTTTTGAATCAGTTTGGAGACAAAATTGTTGGCTAAAGCTCTGGAAATTCTGACTCTTGAGTTGTCAGGCAGGCTGTCTTTACTTTGAGAAAAAATAATTCTTTTTAATAACACTATGTTACTTGGCTTTTTATCTGTTTTTACATTGTTCATTAATGTTTTGTATTTCTACGTATTGTGCAGCACCCCAAGAACTTTAGTAGGGGCAGCTTCATAAAAAAAAAAAAAAAAAAAAAAAAAATCTATTTTGATGGCACACAAAAAGGTCAGCCATTGCAGGCTGATACAAAAAGATGTATCTGTTCACTGAAAGGCAGAAATAATTTCTTAACATAGCTCATTTTCAAGGCTTCTCTTACAATGCAGGGAATTCTATGGGTTGGGGGTTGATTTTTCTATTAATCTTGTAAACAAAGAAATTATCTCCTAAACTTATACTTGAATTCTTTTAGTCAACATTATTTTGCATAGCAACAAGCTCATTTCTAGTATATTCTAGTATATACATCAATTCTAGTATATACATCATTTGGTCTATTATTTTATTGATATTAATGGAAATGCTCCAAAAGAGGAAAACACATTATTTGGAGGTCTGACTCTAATGTCTTCCATATCCTAAAGCCAGTATGAATTCTGGGAGCGGAGTGCTTGGAGGATTAGTTCTGAATTCACTCTCTTAGGGACATGTAATTATAAAATAACGAGTTCTTTCAGATCCAGCCCGCCTCAAATGTTCCTGCAGCCTTCACACTTCCAGCTTGAGCTTTCTTCCCCCTGCCACGAACAATGCCTACATACATACACTCGTGTCTTGTGAGTGCACACCCAGGCGTGCAAACATTGTTTACAACATCCTTTCTTTTTTTGCTTATACAACCACTGTGTTATAACATAACATGACGGTTATTTTGCACAACAATCTAATGTGCAGCTTCTTTTTAAACCAGTTTCTTTAATGGCTACCAACTCACCTTCATAGCCATGACATTTTTCAGAAAAGTTTCTCTCTTACCTGAACAGGTGGTTTTGGCTCCCTGTTGTGGTAAATCCTCCCGGATCCAGTTCCATCACATCCTTCTGTCAACACAGATGCTGTCAGGTGCTTGAGGTACAGCCATACCACTGATACTGAAGTTGAAGGAGCTTTTGTATCAAGATGAGGGTCAACCAGTATCAAATAACCCAAGGACAATCACTATCTCTGTTCTCCTAGTAGAGATATTTCTAAAAATATGTAGAATCCTGCTTTTCCTCATAATGCTCCTCTTCATTAAAATTTTTATAGTAATGTATGTCTTGAATGACAGATGATTGTTGATCTCAATGAACTCTCAATTGTACTACCGCATTCACTTTACACAAATGTTTATTTCATCATCCATTTGAGTACAAAGTAGTTCAGATCTTGAGAAAAGGCTCTAATGATGCTAAGTCAGTGCTACAAAGGTGTTTTTATAATTAAGATGGCTTGTTTGGCTGCAGGTTTTTTCATTCTCAGGAACGGGTTTGTCAGTACAACATTTCTCCGAGTGGTGTTTTGGATACCGCCTACAAAATGGGCTCTCTGTATTTAGATCTTTCACAAATGATGTCTGATAAATGGTTAAACCATCCTCGCTGCTAGGAACGGATTCGTGAGCCCACAGGAAGAAGTTCTGTGAGTTCTGTTGCTGTCTCTCTGGTTCCACTTTCCTCCGGCCCATACCCTAGAAAAAGAATTGAAAGAAAAATTAATGTAAACATATGACTTACAAACACAGTTTCACAGGCAAAGCTTGTAACAGTCACTACCCCACTGGGAAGTTAACGAAGCTGTTACCACAGTGATTTCAAGAACTCATGGTTGATCTTCAGCAAGTTAAAAATAATATTGTCAGACTTGCCTGTATGAACATTTCTGGTTGCATATATAATGGGAAATCTGTTGACCTTCCACCTCTTAGTACTAATAAACCACTTATACTTTACATTTCTGTAGCATGCTATATACTCAAGGCTATTTAGCTATACTCAGCTAAATTAATCTTCAGAGTAACCCAGAGAAATAGGTTAATAATTTTATGTCTGGACTGCAATAAAGAAACTGAAACAGACCATGAAATCTGAATCTTCAAAGCTATCCCTTGTGTGTCCAAACACAGAGAGACATAGCCTGATTTTCACACTCCATAGCTTGCAGGAAATTTATTTGGAATTATGGTTGATCAATATCGCTAAAACTATGAGACGCTGCACAAAAGTGCACAGAAATGGAGGCTGCTCAGTGAATAATGAATACCACAAAATCTAGGTCTGAGAACCTAAAGTCAGATAAACTTTCAATATCACAGTTTGCTGCTTCCTCCTCTACTCATGATCTTGTGAGCAGCACTATTTCTTTTGCTGACTAGAAAGATGTCAACAACCTAACAAAAGTGGGAAAAGATGAACCCATTGCACATACAGAAAATCCCCAAATAATTTAAATTCCATTCAAAGTTGTGGCTTTTGCAACATACATTTGAATAGGTATATCATAAAGAGGTGTGGATTGGAAAATAATACATTCTGGAGATATATTGTGGGTGTCCTATGGATTTTGGTTAAACCTATGATAAAGGTGACTGAACCAAATATGTGGGACTTTGAATGTGGCTGAGATCCTTACAAAAGTCCATCACAATGCCAATCACTTTTAGCAGACTAACAGGACATGTAACAGGTTACAAAACCACGTTAAGACATAAAAAACAGGACCACTAGAAAACACTTGTCAGAGACCCAAATCATGGGTTTCTGTTCCCCTTGATTTCAGCCACTCTCAATGACCACACGTGTGGCTGTATACCTGTGTCAGCCCCAGGAGGCCCATCCCTACACTAATAAAAAGTGGTTTTCTTTGCTGTTTACATTTTCCTCTTCTCACAATTTTTAGCACCTAGAATTTTTGTAGTGGGGGGAGAAAAGATACTGTGTTTAATCTCTGACAGACTGAGAGATATGAACTTGCTTGATTTTTTTAGTGCTGGGTACTTACAAAATCAAAATACTCTCCTACATTCTGTAGACAGTGTCTGTTGTCATGACAAGAAAATGGGAAATTGTTGTTCACCACTCTCTGAAAAAAAGAAATTATAGCAAAAAAAAATATGAATTTTCACATACCTTGGAGTCTACTAGTCTTAGTTCTTACATTCTGTGACAGATGCTGAAATTACACCTGCCTACATTCTAACACAGTAGTCATATTTGTATGTTGAATCTCCAACTGCACATAATTTTATAGGACTAATGTGGACCCTCTCTATTTTATTTCAGTTTTCTTTTACAAAATTGTCAGGAGGATCTGTGCTCCCTTGACTTGCTGAATATATACATGATTAATATAACAGTGTGAATTTTCAAATAAGAAATGATACATTCTGTCTGCAAGCAGCAAAATACTAGATATATGTCAGGATTGCCTTGTTTGATTCATTAGTAAGCCTAAAGCTAATTAAAATGAACTACAAAAGGGACTTCAAAACTGAATTAATCTATGATTTATGTACTGAATGTCATGTACACTGCTTGTTGCAGGGGAAGTGGAGGAGGTATTAATTGCATAACTAATTTATAATCTCATTCTTTAACATAATGTTCATCCACTGTCTAAAATGAAACCAGAGTTTTAGAAGGAAAAAAAAAAAGGACAACAGCAAAAGAACTATTTTGAAAGCAATTTAACATATTTTTTTAAAAGTTTGTTTGTTATATATCATTGCAATATTATTCAAATAGCTAAAAATTGAAACACTGAAAACACTTCTAGAATATTAGATTTCCTCTGTTCTTCCCGAAGCGTTATTTTCCTGCTTCATGTTGGGAACCTGATGTTATTTCTGTAAATGCTGTAGCAATTTTTACTTTTAACATTGCAGAATATATTTTTCATTGTCCAACTATAATATTCACCTCCAAACAGAAGAGCAAATTTTAATGTAACCCAATTTTAAAAAAGGGTTTCTGGGGTAAGCGAATCTGAATTGTTCTAAAGATAAATGTAACTGGAGGCCTGACCCAGCAAGGGCAATCACCAAATACAAAATTTGCCGGTGTGGAGTCAGCTGCATCATCATATCTTAGGGTATTTGGTATAGTCAACAGGCTCTCTACCTCTTTTAGGTACATGCCACACGTTCACTTGTTTCCTCATACAGATTCCACCAGACTGTAGTTCAATGGATAAATAAATTCAACAGATACATTCTCATATATGTGTTTAAAAATAAGCACCTTCTAAGTCAGTAAAATGTAAGACTCACTAAAATATCCTACTGCAATTACACATCAATCTTAACATTTTAGGAATAGTGTTTATTACTAGTGCCTATGTGCTGCAGGAAAATAGAAAACCAAGATGGTAAATATTGAATATCAGCTCTTGGAAGGATTCCCCATATTAACTAATGGTTAAAAAAAAGCTATTACAGAAGAATTATAGGACTATCATGTATTAAGAAATAATAGATAATATAAGCTTAAACAGTACTATATTTCTGAGAAAATTAATTAACCTCAAGCCAGTGAGTTCCCTCATACAAAGAGATTAGACATCCAGCTTCACATGCAGTGAGCTTCGAACACTCTATCTGGACTTTTTAAAAATGTCACATAAACAAACTTCCTCAGATTGTTCCTGTGACATCATATTTTAGCCTTTAATGTATCTTCACCTCTGATGTAATTTTATTTCTTGATTTATGACAGGTAGGAACTCCACTAATTCTTTAACAGTGGTAAAAAGTGTAGCTGGTAAATACAAGACATAAACCATCAGGTGAACAGTCATTCTAGTGTTGATAAAAGGTCCATCAACCTGCTTCTCCTTTTCAGACAGTGGCTAAGACCAGATGCTTCACAGACAGGTATACATAATATGAACATAATATATAGTCATGTTACAGTATAATCTTCTTTTCACTAGCCCCAAGCTTACCTCTTAAATATTCCTTCCTAGCCCATTTCTGTGCTTCATTATAGCAAAATCTGTGAAATGTACTCAATGTAATTGCTACGCTTATAGAAAATGAAAATAGAAAATGTTCTGTGCACAAAGTGGGTGGGTAAAGCAAAGCTCGTGTGATGATAAAATAAGGACATAAAAACATGCTTATGAAATTGTAAAAGTTTAAATACTTGTGATTATAAAATACTATATTTTGTTTCCATACTTGTCTCAACTCTCCTCATTTTTAAGCAAGCCTTAAAAATAATTTCAGATGGGAAGCATCTCACTTTTTAATGATCAAAAAGATAATCCTTTGCCTGAATAGACAGAATTTCTGACATTCAATTCAAAACAGATCATCAGATTTCAGTTAAATGTTCTTATAGGGCTTTACACATGGGTTTTGGACCACAATTGGTCCTAACATATTTTGGCACATAAATGTGTCTCAAACAGCTATAGTATCTATTAAAAGGGAAAAGTAACTGATGCTGGAACTCAGCAATAAGTACAGCAGGGCTCTGAGTATCCAAAATTATAACTGAGTAACAGCAAAATGGGTTTGGTCCTTAGCAGAGCTAGCAATCATTTCACTCCCTGAGGCACAAAGTCTGCCAGTCCGCTATGACTGCTTTGCTAACTACCCTAAGTGCTATACTTACTTATAACTTAGCAAGTGATAACTTGCAAAAAGGAGCTCTGTAAATTGACTGCAGTGCCACAGTAACTCACCTGCTCCCGAGTTCTGTACGCTCGCGGCAATCTATCCTCAATATTCTGAGCCACTCCTGAGTGCTGGACCTGCTTTAGCGCAGAGCTTGTAGCTGACTCAGGCTGACTCTGGCATACTCCAACATGAGCAAACTAGAAAATAATGACCATTGTGTCCCATTAAAAAAAAAAATATAAAAAAAAAGCAAGCCAACAACAAACAATCAAATAAAACTGATCAGAAATGTGGGCAAAACCGGATTTTCCTTTTTTTTTTTTTTTTTTAATTATTTGGATTGCAGCAGCACCTAGCGGCCTCTGGAAAAATCAGGAGCCTTCCTCACACATCTCAAACCCTACCATAAAGACCCCATGACGCAGATCTGTAAAACAGACAAGAATCTTATTTCTCTAGGAACTTTCTGAAAATTGTTTATACAGCCATAACCCATCCATCAAAACCACTCCTGCTATAACGTCTTTTTTTCCTCCCACGTTGCTCCTGTTGTTGTACGACCGAAGGTTTGTAAGCACAAAACTTTTGGGGAACAGCTCAGCCTGAACCCACGGGTTCAGAGAGAGAACAGCTCAGCCAGGCGAGCGCCGCAGTGCCCTGGGGTGACCCGACGTCCCTCTGACGGGGGCTGCGGCACTTCTCCCGAGGGCGAGAACTGAGGCAAACGTCAGCTGGCATTTTCCAGAAGATAAAGAAAATTGGCTAGAGCTAAATGTAAAATAAGAGACTGCCAGCACTGCTGGAAAACTGAAAAAAATATCCTGCCAGTTTGCTTTAGCACACTTCCTCTCAATACCTAGGGCACTTTTCCTCGTAAACATCAGGAACGAGAACCCTCGTTTCTGGCTAATGGGCGGAGCCACTCTCAACATCGTGTTTTTCCCAGAGTTTAAGGATAAAAAAGGAACATGGGGGCTCCCACCCAGCTCTCACCCAGGTGCTGGTGTGCTGCTCGCTGGGGTGGGACCACCTGCCCTTGTGCATGGCCACTATCCCTGGTCCGGGCACCGCGGTTGCCATGGCGGGCACCTGTCCTGCTCAGAGTGGGGAGAGGAACACCCCCCGGAGTGTGTCACTGATTCTGGTGTTTCAGTAAGATCCAAAGCAGCAAAGGCAGCACTGCATTTCCTTATTTGCTTTTACCAAAACCAATTTGGTTAAAGTATTGAATGCTGTCTTAAAATGAGAGAGAAATGCAGTTCTGTTAAAAAATTAATTAGTTTTGTGCAATTACTTCAATGACACATTACAGTCTGAGTGGTAATACCTGAAGAGGGCCATTTTTGAGAAAAAAACCCCAAAACATTGGGTATATTATTTTTAAGATGTAACCTCATGCTCTTTTAAAAATCCTTTTACCCATGGACACTTCTTAATCGCATACACAAACATTTGTTAAGAAAAAAGCCTGATGGCACCTAAAGGATATTTTTGCCTTCGAGTTTGGGCACTGACTTGTAAACATCCATGCTATTTAACTGTCAGGATGCTCTGGCAATCAGCACAGGCAGGGCTCCAGGAAACACAACAGGGACTGTCCCCCACAGGGAATTCAGGGGGGGGGCTGCCCTGCTGGGGGCAGACGGCGCTAGATGCCATCTGTGCCGTGCCACTTGCCCACTGGCCAGGAAAGTCCCCAGTCCATTCATTCCTATTACAGATACGGTCCCTAAGATGGATATAGCGGGCCTTTTTTTTTTTTTTTTTTTTTTTTTTTTTTTTTTTTTTTTTTTTTTAATATATAGCATTTGTAAGATGTTTTTATGGTTGGGGAAGTGGAGAACCAACCAAAATGTTAAGGCTTGTTTCACAGAAAGGAAAACTAAGGTACAGAGTCCTTGCTTATGGTGAAATGAGCCTGTGGGTGAGCTGTAGACAAGGCAGAACTTGTCACTAAACCAAGCACAAACCAAGATTTTGCCTCCTCAGCCTCAACAGACTATGAAGAACATGACAGTCACATGGTAAGTGACCCGCTTTCCTCTATATTCCAAGGCTAACTTATGTGGGAATCAGACACCATGGCTGGCAAACGGAACAATAAAAAAATATGGTACTTGTATTAGTTAATTATGAATGATTCAGTCATAGCCATTTACAAAGTGCAATTACAAAGCTCCTGTGGGAAAATCTCACTGTAAGACATAGGCAATGATATTTGGGAATGCTAGCTGCCATCACAGAGCTTTTCAAGTCTTTCTTCTAAATTCTTCATTGTTTCTCTAAGTATCTGTTGAACTTTTGATCATACAGATAAGATTATTTGGAACTTATTATTAGTGATGCCATACTGCAAGTTACTTTTAAGTACAAAAGTAGGTGAATAACTTTTATGATGATTTACAGAGGCCAATGTAAACCTTTTTTATGAAAAATAAGCTGTTTCAGATAATGCAATTTTGGTTAAGAAAAAAAAAGTTGTAAACAATCTGTAAGAGCAACATATTTTGAAACACTTTCATGATTGCATTGTCACCTCAGCATTGACTGTAATGAACTGTACCAAGGTCTGAATGTGCCAGGATCAGATCAGAAGGCTGGGGAGATAGTTCATGTTATTTTTATGACTAAGCCAGTGATAGAAACAGCTAGAGAAGGATAAAGAGCGTGACAGGCAGAGGAACCTGTAATTTGTTTTCATACCATTCTAGTTATTTTCAGACTCAATAAATTCAGGCCCATTATTGCAAACTCAAACAGCACTTTGGCTTTTAATATTACTCCACTAGAATCTGTCTCTTTCCTGAAGGGCTGCAACAGTTTTCTATTTACTGCTGTTTTCCAGTGAGATATGGGTAAAGCTGAAAAAGTTTAAGGATGAAACTTAAAAGGTCCTTTCCTAACACCATAAAAGGATTCTAAAGGAACATAAGGAATATATAATTAAATTAAGGAAGAGTTGAGCCAGTCTGCAATGGCAGTAGGCATAGGTCCAATGTAATAAAAATTTGACTAAAACTGCTTTAGAACATTATCTGAAATGTTTCTTAAATAGATTCTATATGTGTATTTTCATACCAAAGCATATTGTTGCATTTATACTATTGTTGTTACTACTAAAAGACATATGCTTTGCGTTAGTAAAAATAAGCAAAAGTATTTTAATTTGGTTTACAAAGGAAACGAGGCTTATGCAACTGCACTTTCCATCTCTGAGATCTCTTAATTTTCAAATCTTCAGGCCATTTTCAATCAACTTTAGGAGAAAGAATGAATTTCAAAGATGACCAGGATCATTTAAGCTTCATGAGGATCAGTGGTAGGACAGGAAAGTACCCCAGAAAAAAAAAAAAAAAAAAAAGCAGGCCCTGATCCAGGTGCTGTATGTTGTGTGTATATATATATATACACACACACAACATATGATGACAGGCTGTCAGCATTTGTAGCTCCTGACCAGTCATGAACTGTACTGTCTCCTGTGGCATGGAGAATAATGAATAACATTTAAGAGGAAAACAGTAAATAGTAAAAATCCTTTGGGCACTATTCAAGGCACCATTTGCTTGCTCAGGCCGTAACATCTAAGCCTTTGTCAAATGCAGTGTACAAGCAGAGGCCAGCACGCAGTTCTTGTTCCCCACACTCTGAGGATCCCACCACCAAGCGCTCACTGGTTTCATGAAGGTTACAGTTAGTCAGCATGTCTGCAAACCCCATCAAGAAACTCTGCTGGGCCCATCCCTTACCTAAGCTACCTAACACAGCAATGTACCGGTTGTTTCTCAGGGTAGGGTTCCGACAACCCACGACAGCCGGGCTCCGGGGCCCTGGGCCTGAGCAGGTCCCTGAGCCTCAGCAGCTCCTCGCCGCGCCCTGCAGACCGCAGCGCCTCACTCCCCTGCTACGGCAAAGTGGCGTAACCAGGCGGGCTGCTAATGCTGGTGCAGCCCCACCACAACCACCCGCTTCGGGTCAGCGCCCTGGGGGCTGGGAAACCGCCCAGAAAAGCCAAACCAGCACCTAAACCGGGCGAGAAGCAGCCCGGCAGC